>NC_081227.1:9420372-9427872 GCF_902713425.1 Acipenser ruthenus
CACTCACACACACACACTGATACACACACACACACACTGATACACACTCACACACACACACACACACTGACACACACACACACACTGATACACACACACACTGATACACATACACACACAATGATACACACGCACACACGCACACACACACACACACTGACACACACACACACACACTGATACACACTCACACACACACACACACTGATACACACTCACACACACACACACACTGATACACACTCACACACACACACAGTGATACACACACACACACACTGATACACACTCACTCACACACACACACACACACACACACTGATACACACACACACACACACTGATACACACTCACACACACACACACTGATACACACACACACACACTGATACACACTCACACACACACACACACACTGATACACACTGATACACACACACACACTGCTAAACACACACACACATTGATACACACTCACACACACACACACTGATACACACTCACACACACACACACACACAATGATACACACTCACACACACTGATACACACTCACACACACACACACACACAATGATACACACTCACACACACTGATACACACTCACACACACACACACACACACTGATACACACACACACACTGATACACACTCACACACACACACACACTGATACACACACACACACACTGATACACACACACACTGATACACACTCACACACACACACACAAACACACACACTGATACACACTCGCACACACACACACACTGAAACACACACACACAATGATACACACTCACACACACACACACACACTGATACACACACACACACTGATACACACACACGCTGATACACACTCACACACACACACACACACACTGATACACACTCACACACACACACGCACACACACACACACACACACACACTGATACACACACACACACACTGATACACACTCACACACACACACACACTGATACACACTCACACACACACACACACACACTGATACACACTCACACACACAGTGATACACACTCACACACACACACACTGATACACACTCACACACACACTCACACGCACACACACACACACTGATACACACACACACACAATGATACACACTCACACACGCACACACACACAGACTGACACACACTGATACACATCACACACACACACACTGATACACACTCACACACACACACACACTGATACACACTCACACACACACACACACACTGATACACACACACACACTGATACACACACACACACACTGATACACACTCACACACACACACACTGATACACACACACTGATACACACTCACACACACACACACACACTGACACACACACACGCACACACACACTGATACACACACACACACAATGATACACACTCACACACGCACACACACACACACTGACACACACACACACACACACTGATACACACTCACACACACACACACACTGATACACACTCACACACACACACACTGATACACACACACAAACTGATACACACTCACACACACACACACTGATACACACTCACACACACACACACACTGATACACACACACACTGATACACACACACACACTCACACACACACACACATACACTGATACACACTCACACACACACACACACTGATACACACTGATACACACTCACACACACACACACACTGATACACACACACATACACTGATACACACTCACACACACAAACACACTGATACACACACACACACTGATACACACACACACTGATACACACTCACACACACACACACACTCTGATACACACTCACACACACACACACACTGATACACACACACACACTGATACACACTCACACACACACACACACTGATACACACTGATACACACACACACACACTGATACACACTCACACACACACACACTGATACACACACACACACACACACTGATACACACTCACACACACACACACACACTGATACACACTCACACACACACATACACACACACACACACACTGATACACACTCACACACACACACACACACACACACTGATACACACTCACACACGCACACACACACTCACACACACACACACACACACACTGATACACACTCACACACACACACACTCACACACACACACACTGATACACACTCACACACACACACACACTCACACACTGATACACACTCACACACGCACACACACACTCACACACAGACACACACACACACACACACACACACACTGATACACACTCACACACACACACACACTCACACACACACACACTGATACACACTCACACACACACACACACACTCACACACACACACACACACTGATACACACTCACACACACACACACACTCACACACACACACACACACACTGATACACACTCACACACACACACACACACACTCACACACACACACACTGATACACACACACACAATGATACACACTCACACACGCACACACACACACACTGACACACACACACACACTGATACACACTCACACACACACACACACACTGATACACACTCACACACACACACACACACACTGATACACACTCACACACACACACACACACACACACTGATACACACTCACACACACACACACACACACTGATACACACTCACACACACACTCACACGCACACACACACACACACAATGATACACACTCACACACGCACACACACACAGACTGACACACACACACTGATACACACTCACACACACACACACTGATACACACTCACACACACTGATACACACTCACACACACACACTGATACACACACACACACTGATACACACACACACACACTGATACACACACACACACCGATACACACACACACACTGATACACACTCACACACACACACACACTGATACACACACACTGATACACACACACACACACACTGATACACACACACACACACTGATACACACTCACACACACACACACACTGACACACACATGCACACACACACACTGATACACACACACACGCACACACACACACACACTGATACACACACACACACACACACTGATACACACTCACACACACACACACACTGATACACACTCACACACACACTGATACACACACACACACTGATACACACTCACACACACACACACACACTGATACACACACACACACACTGATACACACACTGATACACACTCACACACACACACACACTGATACACACACACACACACACACTGATACACACTCACACACACACACTGATACACACACACACACACACTGATACACACTCACACACACACACACACACTGACACACACACACACACTGATACACACACACACTGATACACACACACACACAATGATACACACTCACACACGCACACACACACACACACTGACACACACACACACACACTGATACACACTCACACACACACACACACACACTGATACACACTCACACACACACACACACTGATACACACTCACACACACACACACTGATACACACACACACACACTGATACACACTCACTCACACACACACACACACACACTGATACACACACACACACACTGATACACACTCACACACACACACACTGATACACACACACACACACTGATACACACTCACACACACACACACACACTGATACACACTCACACACACACACACACTGATACACACACACACTGATACACACACACACACATTGATACACACTCACACACACACACACTGATACACACTCACACACACACACACACAATGATACACACTCACACACACTGATACACACTCACACACACACACACACAATGATACACACTCACACACACTGATACACACTCACACACACACACACACACACTGATACACACTCACACACACACACACACACTGATACACACACACACACACTGATACACACACACACTGATACACACTCACACACACACACACACAAACACACACACTGATACACACTCGCACACACACACACACAATGATACACACTCACACACACACACACACACTGATACACACACACACACTGATACACACACACGCTGATACACACTCACACACACACACACACACACACTGATACACACTCACACACACACACGCACACACACACACACACACACACACTGATACACACACACACACACTGATACACACTCACACACACACACACACTGATACACACTCACACACACACACACACACACTGATACACACTCACACACACAGTGATACACACTCACACACACACACACACTGATACACACTCACACACACACACACACACACACTGATACACACTCACACACACACTCACACGCACACACACACACACTGATACACACACACACACAATGATACACACTCACACACGCACACACACACAGACTGACACACACTGATACACATCACACACACACACACACTGATACACACTCACACACACACACACACTGATACACACTCACACACACACACACACACTGATACACACACACACACTGATACACACACACACACACTGATACACACTCACACACACACACACTGATACACACACACACTGATACACACTCACACACAATGATACACACTCACACACGCACACACACACACACTGACACACACACACACACACACTGATACACACTCACACACACACACACACACTGATACACACTCACACACACACACACACTGATACACACTCACACACACACACACTGATACACACACACACACTGATACACACTCACACACACACACACTGATACACACTCACACACACACACACACTGATACACACACACACTGATACACACACACACACTCACACACACACACACACTGATACACACACACACACTGATACACACTCACACACACACACACTGATACACACTCACACACACACACACACTGATACACACACACACTGATACACACACACACACTCACACACACACACACATACACTGATACACACTCACACACACACACACACACTGATACACACTGATACACACTCACACACACACACACACTGATACACACACACACACACTGATACACACTCACACACACACACACACTGATACACACTCACACACACACATACACACACACACTCACACACACACACTGATACACACTCACACACACACACACACACACACTGATACACACTCACACACGCACACACACACTGATACACACTCACACACACACACACACTCACACACACATACACTGATACACACTCACACACACACACACACACTCACACACACATACACACACACTGATACACACTCACACACACACACACACACACACACTGATACACACTCACACACACACACACACAGTCACACACACACACACACTGATACACACTCACACACACACACACACTCACACACACACACACACACACACACTGATACACACTCACACACACACACACACTCACACACACACACACTCACACACACACACACTGACACACTGATACACTGACACACTGATACACACTCACACACACACACACTGATACACACTCACACACACACACACTGATACACACACACACACACACACTGATACACACACACACACTGATACACACACACACACACTGATACACACTCACACACACACACACACACTGATACACACACACACTGATACACACTCACACACACACACACACAGTCACACACACACACACTGATACACACTCACACACACACACACACACTCACACACACACACACACACACACACACTGATACACACTCACACACACACACATACTCACACACACACACACTCACACACACACACACTGACACACTGATACACTGACACACTGATACACACTGACACACTGATACACACTCACACACACACACACTGATACACACTCACACACACACACACTGATACACACACACACACACTGATACACACACACACTGATACACACACACACACACACTGATACACACTCACACACACACACACACTGATACACACACACACACTGATACACACTCACACACACACACACTGATACACACACACACTGATACACACTCACACACACACACACACACTGACACACACACACACGCACACACACACACTGATACACACACACACACAATGATACACACTCACACACGCACACACACACACACTGACACACACACACACACACACTGATACACACTCACACACACACACACACACTGATACACACTCACACACACACACACACTGATACACACTCACACACACACACACTGATACACACACACACACTGATACACACTCACACACACACACACTGATACACACTCATACACACACACACACTGATACACACACACACTGATACACACACACACACTCACACACACACACACATACACTGATACACACTCACACACACACACACACACTGATACACACTGATACACACTCACACACACACACACACTGATACACACACACACACACACTGATACACACTCACACACACACACACACACTGATACACACTCACACACACACATACACACACACACTCACACACACACACACACACACACACACTGATACACACTCACACACACACACACAGTCACACACACACACACTGATACACACTCACACACACACACACACACACTCACACACACACACACACACACACACACACACTGATACACACTCACACACACACACACACTGACACACACACACACTCACACACACACACACTGACACACTGATACACTGACACACTGCTACACACTCACACACACACACACTGATACACACTCACACACACACACACTGATACACACACACACACACACACTGATACACACACACACTGATACACACACACACACACACTGATACACACTCACACACACACACACACTGATACACACACACACACTGATACACACTCACACACACACACACTGATACACACACACACTGATACACACTCACACACACACACACACACTGACACACACACACACGCACACACACACACTGATACACACACACACACAATGATACACACTCACACACGCACACACACACACACTGACACACACACACACACACACTGATACACACTCACACACACACACACACACTGATACACACTCACACACACACACACACTGATACACACTCACACACACACACACTGATACACACACACACACTGATACACACTCACACACACACACACTGATACACACTCATACACACACACACACTGATACACACACACACTGATACACACACACACACTCACACACACACACACATACACTGATACACACTCACACACACACACACACACTGATA
>NC_081227.1:9432872-9522872 GCF_902713425.1 Acipenser ruthenus
GTACTGTAATTTACCATAGCAAGCTGTTTGATTCTTGTCAGAACAAGTTCAGAGGTTTTTTTTTTTACTTTAGTTATTATTAGAATTATCATGTTGTTGCTATTTAAAACGCATATTGTTTTTTACGGTAGTCTACTTATTTTAAAGATATTTAAAGCAATTATCCATCCATCCATTATCATAACCGCTTAATCCTTATAGAGCGTCGCGGTGAGCCGGAGCCTAACCCGGCAGGTACAGGACGCAAGGCAGGACTACACTCTGGACAGGACGCCAGTCCATCACAGGCACCACACACACACTCACACACTAACACTTACACACACACTGATACACACTCACACACACACACACACACACACACACACACTGATACACACTCACACACGCACTCACACGCACACACACACACATACACACTGATACACACTCACACTCACACACGCACACACACACACGCACACACACACACTGATACACACTCACACTCACACACACACACACACACTGATACACACTCACACACGCACACACACACACTGATACACACTCACACTCACACACACACGCACACACACACACACGCACACACACACACTGATACACACTCACACACGCACACACACACACTCACACACACACACTGATACACACTCACACACGCACACACACACGCACACACACACACTGATACACACTCACACACGCACACACACACACTCACACACACACACTGATACACACACATACACACTCACACTCACACTCACACACGCACACACACACACACACTCGTCCTCAAAACCAATTATATTTACAATAATAGAATATTCACTTCTTTCTATTTGCATAGTCCATCCATCCATTATAATTAGCCGCTTAATCCTTTACAGGGTCGCGGTGAGCCGGAGCCTAACCCAGCATGCACAGGGAGCAAGGCGAGACTACACCCTGGACGGGACGCCAGTCCATCGCAGGGCACCACACACACACACACTCACACAGAGGGCAATTTAGAGTGACCAATCAACCTGTCCTGCTGATTTTTGTTCCAACTGAACTCTCAATTACTTAATTGAACATTTAATTGAACCAATAAATTGCTTAATATGACTTTTTAAATTTTGTAGCTTATAAAAAGTTAGAGAATTCAAGTTCTGTGTTACACAAGTTTATACTTAACTTGAAACCCTGAGTGTTTATAATAATTGAAAAGCTCAGATTAGACCAATTATTAGTTTAATTAAGGGTTCAATTAAGTAATTTAGAGATTGTGTTGGAACAAAAACCAGCAGGGCAGAGGGTCCACCAGGACCAGGGTCGAGAAGCACTACTCTAGAGGGTTGCTGTGAGCCGGAGCCTAACCCGACACACATAGGACTACACCCTGGATGGGACACCACTCACACACAGTGGGTAATTTAGAGTGACCAATCTTTGGACTGTGGGAGGAAACTGGAGTACCCAGAGAAAATCCACGGAGAACATGCAAACTCCACACAGACAGACCCCCTAGGCCGGATTCGAACCCAGGACCCTGGCGCTGTGAGGCAGCAGTGCTAACCACCACACCACCATGCTGCCCTATTTGTGTAGTCATTAACCCAATATGCACTGTAGTTGTGTAACAGCCTACTAGAAATGAAGGGGAAATACTTTTGATCAATGTGTGTTGGTGAGTAAAATCTCTGATTTGATAACATATTTTGCACAAGGGAACGTTATGGGTGCTGTTTAATAGAGATTTTACTCACCAACACTATGAAGTCACTCCTCATCTTTAGGCTACACTATTAAATACCCATTAGCAATAGTATTCATTTTACTGTACTCTGTATTGTAAGTCAGTTGTAGTATAGTGTAGTTAAATATTTCAATATATTTCAAATATTTCTATTATTATTCACTTGACAGCCATAGATATGCATTAATTAGGTACCACCAGTAAGTACAGTACACTCTATGACATCTCAAGACATGGTGATCTCTATGTATGAACCTGCATGCATTCGACCGATAGTTCACTGCAAACACCTTTCCTGAGGTAAAGTGGTTTCAAACTGTATTTATCTTTCTTCACAACAACAAACTTTACCTGTAGGTACTGCAGTCTTACAGATTTTCACACGTTTCTTGAAATTATACTCCATTTACTCAAAACTTTAAACACAAAACAAAAAACCCACACCATACTGGCCAAACCTCAGAAGTCTCAGACAAAATGAGACACTCTATTCAAAAACATGTTATCTTCCATCTAAATGAAACTTTGCCTTCAAGTGGCACACAAAAGCCATCAAGTAAATAGACCCTACTGAATACCCATTAGACACAGGTGAGATCAATGAAAAACACTATAAGTCTTGCACTTTGCAACAGCATGTAATCTATGTAAATTATGTTAGAGAGTATGCTCAAGTGTAAAAACAATACACAAATACCAGAATTTTCTAAATTTTATTTTCAGAATTTCAACTGAATTTGCTAGCAGTCAAGAAAAGTTGGGGAAACAAAAGTAGCCCAAGTAAAAATACTTCAACTAAAGTAAGAGAATATATACTCACTTCGGTATCGCGTTTTGCTTATTCTTGTGGTCTTCATCTTTCCTGTGTTTAATTATTAATAATTATTTTATAATTATTATTGTTGTGTTTTGGGGTTTTTGGAAATAAAATTGTATATATTTGTATATATATTTGTGAAGGACGCGCGTTGCGTTGGCTTCTGGCCACGCGTGTATTTGCAGCCTCGGTCTTGCCTCTGGCTAGACTGCGTGTGTGGAGCCTGCACTGCTAGCTGTACTGTGCCCCAGACACCAATCACTATATATAGTGTTGCTGCAGTGTCCCAAAAGAAAAAATCTCTTTTCACTACTGAGGAAGACGACCACCAAACACATACTCCCTTAGGCACCTAAGGTAAGTATTGCACAGCACCAGACACCGTGCCAGCACTAGCGCCTCCGCTCTGCGGGTCAGCTGACGCTTAGGTGACTCTTGCTAGCGTCTTTATGCTTGGTACTTGCGCTCCGGCGTTTTTGGTGTCAGCGCCTTGGCGCTTTGGTGCAGCGCTCCGGCGCTTCGTGCAGCACTTCTGCGCTTGGTGCTTAGCGCTTCAGCGCTTGGGACTTGATGCTTCAGCGCTCGAGGCTCGACGCTCTGTGCTCGGTGCACGCACCCTCAGTGCCGACACTTGGTTCTTGATGCTTCGGCGCTCGGTACTCGGCGCTCGGTGCACACACCTTCAGTGCGCGACGCCTTGGTGCTCGCGTTAGGTACACGCACTTCAACGTTCGACACTTTGCGCTCGACGTTCGGTGCCTATGCCTATCGACGCAGTGCACGCACCTTGACGCTTCAGCGCTTGGTGTGCAAGTACTCGACACTTCAACGGGAGGTGTCTCAGCATGCCTGGGTTCCACTGTTACGTCACATGCCAGGCCACCTTTGGCACGGTCGCAGCAGTCCAGGATGCTCCCGGCCTTCCTAAGGAGATGCAGTCCACTTGGGGGGGCCCGGCTTCTTCTCCTGCAACTGCACGGAAGGCCTCCGTCTTCACTATGCAGGGAGCAAGTGAGACAGGATTGGTGTCATTTACACCAGTGGACGCTGCGTTTGCAGCCTTGGTGAAAACGCCAACACTCTCGGGGCTGACGTAGGATTCTGTGTGCCCTAACAAGCAGTGCAGAATCACTGAGGTGCACCTCAAGAAGGGCTATAGAAGGGCTATTCAACGGCTACAGGGGCAGTTAGGCTGTCCAATGTGGCTAGCCTCCTAGCAGTGTACCAGGCAGCGCTTCTAAAGGACCTCCCAGAGTACTCTTCGGTGGCTCTTAGGACTGAGTTGAGGCTAGTTGCCCAACTTCTGGTAAGGTTAGCCCAGCTCAACGCTCGGGCACAGGGCAGAAGCATCGCGTCCCTGGTAATGGCCAGAAGGCAGCTCTGGCTGTCGCAGGCGAGAGTGCAGCAACCTGACAAGGCCCGTTTGCTGTATGCCCCAATCACACCGGGGCACACATTTGCCCCAGCGGTGGAGGAGATGCTGCAACTCTCCGCCAAGGTGTGTGAGGTGTCACAGCAAATGGCTAAGTTGTGGACGAGTAAGCCTTTCCAGCCGAAGCGGCCACAGGAACACCAGTGGCGCAGGACACCGCCACAGCAGCAGGCGCACCCACGCTGTAATAAGACATTAATAAGACCTCCCCTTCAGGTGCATCAGCGCACGGCCAACCCGCGTTCTTAAGACCGCAGCTCGGAGGGTGGCGCCCTAGAAGAGGTGGCAGGCCACGCCCTCGTGGCTCTGGCCAGGCCCCTCGCGAACGAGCGCAACGAAAACAGCCCTGAAAACTCCAGGCAGCTGTTAACCCACCCCTTCACTGTCCCACAGCTCCAGTTCTGGCAACATTGCACCGACAACATCTGGGTGCACAATACTATACTCACCAGGTACACCCTTCAGTTCCGGTTAACCCCCCCCCCTCCTTTCGGCGAGTGGTCGTAACTGCAGTGAATGACTCGGTTCAGTCCTCAGCTCTGAATGTGGAAATACAGGCATTGCTCAGGAAGCATGCCATTCAACAAGTAGACCCTGCTCTGATTGACCAGGGCGGGATCCGTCCTATTTTAGATCTGTGAGTACTGAACAAATACCTGCGGGTGTTATTGTTCAGGATTCTTAAGCACAGGCACATCATCCAGTCAGACCAACACGGCGACTGGTTCACCATCGTAGAACTGCTGAACTATCTGGACGACTGGCTCGTCTGCACGCTGTCGAAGGAGCAGTTAGCACAGCACACAGTGATGGTTACAGACCATCTTCAGCGGCTAGGTCTGAAGGTCAATTCAGAAAAGAGCCACCTCGTGACGAGCCAACAGACCGAATTCTTGGGTCTGCATCTGGACTCAGTGTCCATGGAAGCGACCCTGTCGACACAAAGAGTTGCCTCGATGGAACAGTGTCTCTCCCTATTCAGGTTGAGAGAAACAGTCAGCATGGAGCTGTGTCAGCGCATGCTGGGGTTGATGGCTTCCACCTCGCAGGTCCTTCTTTTGGGCTTACTACACCAGAGACCTTTGCAGGCCGGGTTCAATGCCTTCGCGTTGCATCCGTGGAGAGACAAACACCGCAGGCTGAGGGTATCCCGAGCCTGCTGGGAAGCGCTACACTGGTGGAAAGTTCCGTCGAACATCTGCCAGGGCGTACGCTGGGGTCCCATCTTCTGGAGGGATGTCATCACGACCAACGCTTCCAACCAAGGTTGGGGAGCAATCTAGAACGGGACAGGGATCCATGGAGTGTGGTCAGGACCCTGGCGGTCAGCCCACATTAATGCTCTTGGACTCAGATCGGTGGACCTCGCCCTTTGGCACTTCTTGCCAGTGCTTCTAGGCAAGCACGTGTTAGTGCGGACAGACAACACCACAGTTGTGGCGTATATCAACCACCAGGGTGGCTTGCGGTCCCCCGGCCTTCATCGGCTGGTAACATGGATGTTGCTATGGGCACAACCGCGTTTAACCTCTCTGCGTGTGGTTTACCTACTAGGCAGAGTCAACTACGCAGCGGATCATCCTATCCAGAGGAGGCCCTCTTGCGGGTGAATGACGCCTTCAACCTCAGGTGGTAAAGCACAACTGGGAATGGTTTGGCACAGCGCAAGTAGAACTCTTCGCTTCGCGAGAGACCACGCACTGCCCCCTGTGGTTCTCGGTGAAGGACCTCTATAGCCCCCTAGGAGTCGATGCACTGGCTCACGAATGGCCGCCAGGGCTCCTATATGCATTTCCACCGATTCCGATACTCCCCGCCTTCTTAGAGCAGGTCAGGGCAGAGCAAGCGACAGTGATTCTGATCGCTTCTCAGTGGTCTTGGGGAATATGGTTCCCGAGTCTGGTTCAGTTGTTGCACGGTCGCCTGAGGGAGCTCCCTCTGTGAGCTGACCTGTTGTCCCAAGCCCAAGGAGGGCTATGGCACCCGAACCCCAAGCTCATGCAGCTATGGGCTTGGCCCCTGAGCGGGAGCGCCTGTCAGCCTTAGGGCTTTCGATGGCTGTGATTTCGAACATTCAGAGTGCCAGAGCACCCTCTACTAGGTCACAATATACGTACAAATGGCAGTTGTTTCAAGTTTGGTGTCTGGCTGAGGGCCATGACCCAATATCCTGCCCTATAGCAGTGATATTACAGTTTCTACAGAAACTGCTAGATGAAGGGAAATCTCCCTCTAAACTTAAGGTGTATTTAGCTGCCATATCGGCTTGCCATGTACACATTGATGGTTTATCACCAGGTTGTCATTTTCTGGCATCTCAGTTCCTAAAAGGCGCAAGACGCTTGTGACCTCCAAGGACGACCAGTTTACCGTCATGAAGCCTTGACGTGGTGCTAGAAGCCCTTACCAAGGCACCGTTCGAGCTGCTCTACAGCGTGGATATGAAGCTTGTGTCTATAAAAACACGTTTTTGCTATCAGTGGTATCAGCCAAACGCATGAGCGAGTTACATGCACTATCAGTGCATTCATCATGTACTCGCTTCACAGGAGACGGTTCTAGGGTCTCCATGCATCCAAATCCGGCCTTTTTACCCAAGATCATATCCCCGTTTCATATGAAACAACCAGTCGAGTTGATTGTGTTCCATCCTCCTCCTTTTTCTTCCCCAGAGGAAGAACGGTTACACATGCTCTGCCCCATTCAGGCATTGAGGTGTTATATTGACCGTACAACGACTGTGAGGCAAACAGAACAGTTGTTCATATGCCATGGTTCTAAGACTCTGGGTCAGCCGTTGTCTAAACAACGCCTTTCCCATTGGATAGTGGATGCCATTAAATTAGCATATGAATCTGCAGGCCTTCCACCACCAGGGCAGTTGAATGCGCATTCCAGTAGGGGGGTGATGACATCCTGGGCCCTCTTTAGAGGGGTGCCGGTGTCTGACATTTGCGCTGCAGCCAGTTGGGCTACACCGCATACTTCTTACGCCCCTCCTGTCCCGCGGGCGGAACATGGTACTGCAATTACACATTATATTTCATAAATCATTTGTAATATTATTACAAAAGCAAAAGAGAAAAAAAAGCTGATTCAATATCAAAATCGTTGTTTTCCTACCGTCAAACAGCGAAGGAATTTTTCGAATCCGTCATTTCACCGCTGAGATATCCCCTTGGCAATGTGACTTGTATCACATGCTTCTAAAACAGCTGCAATCGACTAGCTGTGCGTTTTGCTGCTCTGGTCTTACAGCTGTCTGATGATGGTGAAACCTCCCTGATTATGTTGTAGGGGAGGTCACAAGCTGTCCAATGATACCTTGACTTTGTTTGTAGCCCAATCCATTACAGAGTAATCGATCTGTGCAGTAAACATACCCCTATCTATTGCAACCGAGTGCGCAGCAGTACGCACAACGGATCACGGTTTTATAACATTTTCTGATCATTTTTCAATTTATAAAATTTGTAAAATCGAACAAAATGTCGAGCAGTGTTCCAAAGCATCCTAAACAAAGTAGATTCAGTCTTTCTGAAGTTTTGGAAGAGATGGATAGGAGTGAAAGTGATTGTGAAAATTATCAACTTCCTGGTTTGGAGAGTGCTGATTCAGTGTCTGAAGCAGCATTGAAGATGGATTGGATCCTCTTCAGGATTTGTAAGTATAATGGATCCACACTATATATTATTATTATTATTATTATTATTATTTTTATTATTATTATTTTTTATATATATTTTCTCATATAGGCTTTATATTTTGTGCCAAACTGATAGCTTAAAAGCATGGCTTCACTGAGATTTGACCTCAGATTGCTGAATTCAATGTCTAGAGTGCTAACCATTACACCATGGAACCTCCATCTCATGCTCAACCTAATTAGAAACACAGAGCAAAAACAGCAATCTATACTTGAGCAAGACGGATTAAAATTTACTTCTTGTGTCAACGGCTTAGGCCTTTGCAGCAAGAATGGAGAAAGCAAAGAGTGCAACAGAATACAAACAGAAGTGTTCCCTAACAGAGAATCGAACCCAGGCCACTGCAATAACAGCACCGAATCCTAACCACTAGACCTCCAGGGAAGCTGATAGGTGGACTTCACGACATGCCTGAAATGCATGTTAGCAAAATAAACTGTCAAGTGAAACGACTAGTCAATTTGCAGGACTAGGTAGCACTAGCGTGATACCATCCCATGGGAGCCTCTCCAGTGCAATGGATAGAGCGTTGGACTTCTAGTCAAACACTGAGAAGTTATTTGAAGGTTGTGGGTTTGATTCCCACCAGAGCTGTATTTTTGGGGGGGTGGTGTAGGAATTGAAAGCATGTGTTGGTTTGAAAGGAAACCTATCCATATAGTTATTTTTTTGGTGCCAAACCGATAGCTTAAAAGCATGGTTCCACCGAGATTTGAACTCGGATCGCTGGATTCAGAGTCCAGAGTGCTAACCATTACACCATGGAACCAACGGCGATGTCCTGCGGGGCACATGGCCCGTCGCTCCTGCTGCTCCAAAGCGTCGAATGTTCCCACTGGTGACCCATGAAGCTCTTTTTTGGTAACAAAATATGACTTGTATTAACATTACATTGTGTCTATGTGGTGTGCATGGCTTATCCCTCCCCTCTCTATTTTAACCTGTTGATTACGAAGTAGTGATACTTACCTTGATTGCTGCTATTTTGTATTTGGGGACTGTTTTTTGGTAACAAAATATGCTAATGAGCTAACCATACTGCTATTATTTGAACATGTTTCTAACGAGTTATTGATACTCAACTTGAATGCTGCTATTGTTTACAACGCTGCATTGTACTTACCTTTTGTAACACATCATTGGTTAATGTGTTGGGAGAGCCGTTTGTTAACATGTATTATGCATATTAATTGACATTTTTATTTGCACCCCATATATATACACTGAGTGTACAAAACATTAGCACCCCCTTTTGCCCTCAGAACAGCCTCAATTCGTCGAGGCATGGACTCTACAAGGTGTCGAAAGTGTTCCACAGGGATGCTGGCCCATGTTGACTCCAATGCTTCCCACAGTTGTGTCAAGTTGGCTGGTAGTGGATCTCTACTCCGAATAGCTCGTTCCATCTCATCCCACAGATGCTCAATTGGATTGAGATCTGGTGACTGGGCAGGCCACTGCAGTAAGCTGAATTCACTGTCATGTTTGTGGAACCATTCCTGAACAATCCTAGCCTTGTGGCATGGGGCATTATCCTGCTGAAAAAATCCATTAGCAGATGGATACACTGCTGCCATGAAGGGATGCACCTGATTGGCAATGATGTTCAGATATCCTGTTGCATTCAAACGTTGCTTCACTTTTAGCAAGGGTCCCAATGTGTGCCATGAAAACATACCCCACACCATCACACCACCACCACCAGCCTGCAATGTTGACACGCGGCATGATGGATGCATGTACTCATGTGGTTTTCTCCATACCCTAGTCCTCCCATCAGCGTGAAACAGCAGGAACTGGGATTCATCAGACCAGGCAATGTTTTTCCAATCCTCCAGTGTCCGCAGTTTCTTGTGTTTTGCTGAAAGAAGTGGAACTCTGTTAGGTCGTCAGCTGCCTTACCCTTTTCGTGTCAAGGTACGACGAGTTGTGCATTCTTTTACGGGTCTTTTGGCACCAATGTTGTACTGGACTGTCAGTTGACTAACTGTAGCCCGTCTGTTGCTCTGCACAATTCGTGTCAGCCTCCTTTGGCCTCTTTCATCAATGAGCCGTTTTTGACCACTGGCCTGCCGTTGGCTGGATGTCCTTTGGGTGGTGGACCATCCTTGATACACACGGGAAACTGCTGAGCGTGAAAAACCCAGCAGCATTGCAGTTATTGACACACTCAAACCGGCGCGCCTGGCACCTACTACCATACCCTGTTCCAAGGCATTTAAATATTTTGTCTTGCCCATTTACCCTCTGAATGGCACACATACACAATCCATGTCTCAATTGTGTCAAGGCTTAAAAATCCTTCTTTAACCTGTCTCCCCTTCATCTATACTTTCACCTGGATTCACCTCGTCAGTCTATTTCATGGTTCACTGGGCGTGAGCTGGGGGGGAAAGATAAGGCAGAAGAAGCAGCAAGGAGCAGTTAGTAGGACAGAATGTGGTCACCGACTGGGGCCGACGCTGTCGACATCCCAGGGGCGGAGGACCCGGCAACCGGAAACAGGATAGAAAAGAGGTCACCGACTGGGGCCGACGCTGTCGACATCCCAGGGGCGGAGGACCCGGCAACCGGAAACGGGATAGAAAAGAGGTCGTCGACTGGGGCCGACGCTGTCAACTTCCCAGGGGTGGAGGACCCGGCAACCTGAAAGCACATATGAGGGTTAGACTTGAAAAGCCACCCCTCGGGAGGAGATGAGAGAGGTACCCAGCATTTGAGGCTTATGTAAGGGGCGCTCGTAAAACCCCTGATTGGCCGAGACATCACGCTGCCTGGGACCTGAAAATAAGGACAGAGCATTGAGGTTAGTATAGGACTCGGCACGAGTGACCACGTCCTGAAGAGAGGCAGAATAGAAGAGAGCCTCGAGTGAGATGAGCGCAGGAGCTGCGACAGGACAGAGTTTGGCCGGGGGTCCGCTCTGACTCACGCGGTGAGAACCCCTGAAGGTAAGGGAGGCGGCTGCCTAGCCCTGAGGTCGGGGAAGTGAGCCTCACTTGCCCCCCAAAAGATGGACCCCCGGCACCTCACGAAAACTCCCACACCATGAGACAAACAAGACAGCACATGCCAACGCATAAAACCTCTGGTGGCCCCGGCGAACAGGTAGCCCCCACTCCGGGCTTGCTAGCGATTTTAAAATGGGCTGCAACTATATCGGAGGAGATGAATGAACGTAATAAATCTACTGCAGAAGAGGACCAGCAGCCCATGGTCTTAATCAGACTGTGGTTGATGCTGGCTCTTGCAGCGGAGGTAGCTGCACCTATACGAAATGAATGGGGAGAATACAGCTGAGGAGGGAGGCCTGCTCTAGAAAGGAGGGTGGAGAGGTGGGCTGATTAGGAGATCTTCGTCGCTGCAGGGAAGCTTGAAGCTGAAGAAACTGTGTATTCTGAGCTTCTGAGGAAGCCGAAGAAGGCTGTGAGTGATGTTGGCCCTCGCAGCAGAGGGGGCTGTGCATACGGAATGATTGGGGGGGAGGCCCGCTCTGGAGGCGAGGTAGGTTGGAATCCAGTGACGAGTGATCCTAGGAGCGAGAGAAATCAATAAGGGGGTGGAGTAGAGGAGGGAGGCTTGCTCTGGAGGGTGGAAGGTGGGTGAGAACCAGCGATGAGTGATGATAGGAGCGAGAGGAATCAATGAACTGAGGGTCCTGGGGAGGGGGGGGGGAGGGGGGTTTGCTGGGGAGATACCTTGCTGATGAAAGGGGCAGATAAGGGACTCTTCTTGACAGCTGAATGGACTAACCACGTTGAAATTGATCCCTCTTGGAGGTACGACCGAATGGTGAAGTAAATTAGAAGCAAAAGAAACAGCGAGTTCTGAACGTAATAATCTACTGCGGAAGAGGAGCAGTGGCCCATGGCCGAGAAGCAGATGAGATACCTTGACTTTGAAAATAAGGGGCAAATAGGGGAATCTGCTTGACAGCTGAATTAACTGACCGCGCTGAAATGGATCCGTCTGTAGGTACACGACTGAATGATGGAGTAAATTAGAACTGTGGATTCTGAGCTCCTAAGGAGACCGAAGAGGGCTCAGATGCAGATGGTCTCCATAGGTAGATCCTTGTATGGGGAGAAGTGGCGTTTCAGAAGAGAAGAATGAGCAAACTGAGAATGGTCATTGATGCGGACAGCGGGAAGGTGAGGCAGAGGGGAAGGCTCTTAAGAATCAGCTGTTAGGCAGATGGTCTCCATGAGGAGATCTTCGTAAGGGGACAAGCAAACTTTCCGAAGAGTAGAGATGAGTGAAAGAGAATGTCTATTGATATGGGCAGGCGGGAAGGTGCAGCGGGCGGGGGGGGGGGGGGGGACTTTGAAGATTCCACGAAGAGTCAGACAAACTACTGGTATGGAGAGAATGGTGGGAAGAAAAAAAATAAAATAAAAAATCCCTAGCTGGACGATGAAAGCCGTGATCTGGTTTGATTTGAAGGAATAGGATGAATCCGATTCTGGCACAGAACGTTTAAAACACTGACCAAGCTGTACAATATGAAGCTGTCGAAGGAGGGAGAGAGCTGCAGATATGAAATGCTGAGCAGATTGAAGGAGGTTACTGAGAGTATGATTCAGTCAAATGACAGCTGGTGAATCGGGCGGGGGGGGGGGGGGGGGGGCACGCAGCAGACGGGACCAGTCGACGGAACTTGAACACTAAAAGTGGAGGCCGAAGGGGAGCTGGAACTGACAGTTGAGGTAGCAGCTGGATCTGAACGAACGTGTGTAAATCGACTGCTGGGGAGGCTCAGCACGCTTTGTGCTCCATTTACTGGAATGGAGGGCAGAGATGAGATGTTGACTATCCTATGTGTCAGTTAATACGGGATCGATCTGCGGTCTGCTACTATCATGTCTGCTTGAAATGGAAAAGGTGAACTCACATTGAGAGACTGGGTTTCACAACTCCAGATATTCTCCTAGAGTGGAACTCCTTTACTCATAAACAAGACAGATTTCCAGTCTCACCGCGTCTCTCACCATGTATTAATGCTGTAATATTTGAGAGGATCTGTGGACATATAAATAGATTGCTGAGAAAGACAAGCACCTCGTATTTTTGATCAGATGGGGATTAGGGTTAGCCTTGACTGCGGAATGCTTCCACGATCTGCGTATTGGAGGAAAGCGGAAGCGTTGAAAGATCTGGAGTAGTGCAGGTACAGATTTAGACTGAACTAAAGCAACTTGCATGCTATAATCTGAGTAGATCTGAAGAGGGAGCAGAGATCTGCTGCAGTGAGGAGCAATTAACAGTAGAGGACGGGATCTGCTGGACGGTGCAGAGATCTGAGGAAGTAAACAAAGAAATGCTGTCAATAATGAGCTGTGGTCTGCTGTAGAGAGAGAGAGAGAGAGAGAGAGAGATCTGCTGAAGCAGTGATCTGTTATTGTGAATGGTGGACTGCCATTGGTAGAGCGTGGTGGTCTGCTGCAGAACGCAGATATCTGCTGAAGCAGGGATCTGTAATAGTGAATGGTGGATTGCCATCGGTAGTGTGATGATCTGCTGTAGAGCACAGACATCTGCTGAATGCGGTGGATATTGGACTGTGAGTTAAAGTGATTTAGATGAAGCCAGAGATGGAGAATACATAGAGCTGAGGCCGCTGTAGAACCTAAGAGGATGAAGAATCCGCTGCTCTGAGGCTGTTGAAAAATCTATTGATTTGGTCGGGAGCAGTCCGCCTCAAAGGGGCGGGGTGAGGGGGGGTAAGAGTTGAAATTGAAGAATTTGATATAGATAGACAGAGGATGAGGCAGGAGGGAACTCTCGAGAATCAATCCGAGCGAGAACTGCGGGAATAGTAGTGTCCGAGCTTTGCAGCGAAACCAAACTAGTTTAATGTATAGAGAGAGAGCTTGTGGTATTATACTGCCATCCAGAGGTTATGATTGGAATTACATTATTGACTTGAGTGAATCAGGGTAGACTCTATGAAGTTACTACGATTAAAATCCTTGTCTATGTAGAACAACATTTGCTTATTCCTTTAGATTTGAATAATAAATATTCTAGACATGTTTAGGACAGATAGTCATGAATATAAATAAGTTAACGCAATATTTAGATGTTATGGTTCGGCGCGTTGAATTCGTCTCCGCCAGTTGTGAAAGCGCAGCAACAGGAAGCCGGAAGATTGCAGTGCTGAGGCGCAGAGCACGCAGAGCCTGATGAAGCTGCCTGGTCACCATGACAACTTACCACTCCCCGCAGTCACTCAATAAGGGCGTTGCCGTGGTAACCATAGCCTGTGAGGCGCCGGTGGAAAAGTTACAGTACAATAGTGTAGTTAGAGAATGTTGTGACCAGTCGAGTCACGAGCCGCCACTAGTTAAATTGAGTTTAGAATGGGCTGGATACATCTTTAAAATGTTGAACGTAGCTGATGGAGGTCCAGGGCAGGATCTTCTGATGAAACGGTAATTGTGCTGGCTCAGTGGGATCGAGGGAGGGGCGCCTGATTGCAGGCGAGGAGTAAAGAAAGATTCCGCTGACAAAACTTCGTAGTAGAATTAAATAGAGCTAAGGTAAGGCAATCGCAGACAACGGGAATGTCGAAGGAGCTTGAAAGTTTAACGGAGGACCAGACTTTCTGATAAAGTTACAGACAAGTTGAGTAATGGAGCTGCGCTTTGGACGGCTATGATGCCGAGGTGGAGACCGGATGGAACAGGAAAGAGTAACGTCGGAGCTCTTGGAGCCGAAAAGAGAAGCTGAATGAAAAGATATATCACCTGAGCAGGTAAGAAAATGATTGATAATATCTTGGCAGCGCTGTGCAGAGAAACGACCTGCGTGAGCGAGGCAACGAAGTTTAGATATTAGCGATGAAGCACGAAACGACGGCGTCTGCGCGTTTGCTACAAAAACGAAACACTAGACAGAAAAGGTGCAGGTGATCAGGTCTTAAATAGTAAATAGAACTAATTAACTGGAGATTAGAAAATTGAAAGATTAGAGATTAGCGCCCCCCCCAGCTCCACGCCCCCCGAACCTTGCTAGCTAACATAAAAAGCAGGTGTTCCAAATGTTTTGTACACTCAGTGTATATTGTAATATTAAAGAGTTGTTTATAAGTTTATACTATGTATACTATTTATTAACCTGCTACAATTATCCTGCCACTATTACTTATTATCCTAGCTATAGTATATGCTGGTTTTACAATTGCTGCTAATATATTAACAGATTAAGTGAATAACTAACACATGCTTTTGAGTGTAAATTCTATAATTAAAAAAAATAAGATTGTATACGCCGCAACCCTCACCAGGAGAAGCGGAATGATAGTGGCTGGATGGATGTGAGATTGTATATCTGGTTGTGGTCCTTGTTTGTTCATCTGGGGGCCGTGGTCAACAGCACGAAATTCTAAGTTCCTGTGTAGAGGGGAGGGGAAAGAAAAAAATGTAAAACCTTAAACCTGTCCTAGATGTGTCTTCATTTCTCAAAGAAGTAGCTAATATGAATTGGTAAAGGTACCCCATGCCTTTATTACCATTGAAAATACTAACGGCAACGGGTGTAACTTCCTGGGAAGACGAAACTAAGGACACTCTCATGGGTGACGCAACAGTTGAGACATTTGTTAGGTCACTGAGTCAGTCAAAGTGGCACAAAGGGCGGTATTAAACATTTCTCGTCTGTCAGCCAATTAAAAGAAAAAGCTGAATTCATGGAGACTTCCTGCTATCTCTCATGTGCTAAGCGAGAGCTCTACCATTTATTATTATTTATTTCGTAGCAGATACCCTTATCCAGGGCAACTTACAATTGTTACAAGATATCACATTATTTTTTACCTTCAAATACATAATTTTTTTACACATTATTTTTACATACAATTACCCATTTATACAGCTGGGTTTTTACTGGAGCAATCTGGGTAAAGTACCTTGCTCAAGGGTACAGCAGCAGTGTCCTCCACTGGGGATTGAACCCATGACCCTCTGGTCAAGAGTCCAGAGCCCTAACCACTGCACACTGCTGCCCATTTGAGCTAATTAACCTTGAAAGAGTTGGGTTATTCTCACAAGTACTCTTCGATTACCTTTTTTAACATGCTGCTAAGGTTACTCGTTTGAACATTACTAATGCTAAATGTGTCGCCAACAAATCGATTCATCTCGAATGCTGCTATTATTTAATGCAATGAATGGTCCATTGACACTTGCTTGAATGCTGCCATTACCTAACCTGTTGATAACAAAGTAGTGATACGTACATATAATGCTGCTTTTGCTTAAACATGCTGCTAACACTACTTTTAAATGTGAACTTACAATACTTTTAAATGTGACCTAACAATATTTACCTGCTGCGCAATTGGCGATCTAGGTTCTGGTTGAGCCCAGCGAAGGCGGGCTGCTTGCACGAAACAAAAACAGAGAGAAAATGCTCCTTTGGTTGTTGATTTGATAGCATTTCTTTCACGCAGAATGCTACTTCATCTAACCCAGGCCGCAGCGGTGAGAGCGTCGCCACCTAACCACTAGATCACCAGGGAAGCTGAAAGGGGATTTCACGACACGCCTGAAATCCATGTCAGCAAAATGAAGTGTCAAGTGAAACTACTAGTCAATTTGTAGGACTACACAGAACTAGCGTGATACCCCCTGCGGGAGGCTCTGTGGCGCAATGGATAATGTTGGGCTTCAAATCAAACACTGAGAAGTGATTCAAAGGTTGTGGGTTCGAGTTCCACCAGTTGTGTTTTGTGGGCTGTTGTAGGAATTGAAATCTCCATTGATTTCACGTGTCCGATCGCACGCTTCAGTTTCAAAATGACAAAAGTCACATTCACGGGATTTTCTTTTTTAAAAGAAAAGAAACCCACAGTTGGGTCCCACCGAGATTTAAACTCAGATCGCTGGATTCAGAGTCCAGAGTGCTAACCATTACACCATGGAACCAACGGCGATGTCCTGTGGGGCACATGGCCCGTCGCTCCTGCTGCTCCAAAGTGTCGACTGTTCCCGCTGACGACCCATTTTGGAAACAAAATATGATTTGTATTAACATTACATTGTGTCTATGTGGTGTGCATGGCTTATCCCTCCCCTCTCTATTTTAACCTGTTGTTTAAGAAGTAGTGATACTTACCTTGATTGCTGCTATTGCGTTTTTGGGGCTGGTTTTTGATAACAAAATATGCTAATGAGCTAACCATACATACACCTTGAGTGCTGCTATTATTTGAACATGTTTCTAACGAGTTATTGATACTCAACTTGAATGCTGCTATTGTTTACAACGCTGCTAACGGTGCATTGTACTTACCTTTTGTAACACATCATCGGTTAATGTGTTGTGAGAGCCACTTGTTAACATGTATTATGCTTATTAATTGACATTTTTATTTGCACCCTATATTTATATATTGTAATATTAAAGAGTCGTTTATTAGTTTATACTATGTATACTATTTATTAACCTGCTACAATTATCCTGCCACTATTACTTATTATCCTAGCTATAGTATATGCTGGTTTTACAATTGCTGCTAATATATTAACGGATTAAGTGAATAACTAACACATGCTTTTGAGAGTCAACTGCTTGGAAGGCAGCTATGTTCACCACTATACCACCAATGCCACTGCTTTAGCTTTATCTGTCTGTTAAACATCAGCAGTTTTTTTAAATTGTCTGTACAAATGCAATACATCCTAACGTTATGTTTGGTTCGTGCTTTATCACTGGGGTGGTGGAACTGGACACAAAAATAGTCAAAAATGTTGCTTAAATTGTCATTTATTCGTGCTACATTATGGAGGATATTCCCTGCCTCAATTAGAAATAAATGCATAAATGAATAAATAAATAAATATTGAAATAAATACATAAATACACAGGCATTTATTTACTTATTTCGAGATTTATTTATTTATTCATTTATTTATTCATTCATTTATTTATTTCGATATTTCTTTTTCGATGTGGTCTCCGTATTTCTTTTTCTTTTTCGATGTGGTCTCCGTATTTCTTTTTCTTTTTCGATGTGGTCTCCGTATTTCTTTTTCTTTTTCGATGTGGTCTCCGTATTTCTTTTTCTTTTTCGATGTGGTCTCCGTATTTCTTTTTCTTTTTCGATGTGGTCTCCGTATTTCTTTTTCTTTTTCGATGTGGTCTCCATATTTCTTTTTCTTTTTCAATAATTAGCCAATGGAGTAGTTGATGCCGCCCACTGTTTTACCCATTTGGCATTTGGTTAAGTTTGACTTAATCAAAGTCCTGTGGCGCAATTGTTTTTTTTTTCAGCAAAGTATTTATAAAAATGGCTCAATATTGCAATATTATTTGAAGAGACCTGTTGATTCTTGCTAATCACATAGATGCAAACTCTGTGTCTCAGGACTATATTCTCTACCGTGTTGAATGGTTGCTGGAGCGATTAGGACAAGTGTCAGCAGTTACAGGTGATGATATAGACCCTGTCGTATTAGCTAATCTGGAAGAAAGTCTGCACAGACTCAGAGTTCAACAATATGATGTTGTGGGATACCGCTGTGAAAATGCATTGGGAGTGATGAAGAATGGCGATCCTGGACTTCCTTACTTAGATACATCAGTCAGTGCAATCGAATATTACATACAGTCTGGTGTGACTGCCTCCGACATTTCCAACTTGATGTCCGTGTCTGAAAGAACAATTCAGAGAAGAATGGAAGAGAATACTATTAGGTAATAAAGAGCGACATGCACACAGAGAAGAATGGAAGAGAATACTGTTAGGTAATAAAGAGCGACATGCACACAGAGAAGAATGGAAGAGAATACTATTAGGTAATAAAGAGCGACATGCACACAGAGAAGAATGGAAGAGAATACTGTTAAGTAATAAAGAGCGACATGCACACAGAGAAGAATGGAAGAGAATACTGTTAGGTAATAAAGAGCGACATGCACACAGAGAAGAATGGAAGAGAATACTGTTAGGTAATAAAGAGCGACATGCACACAGAGAAGAATGGAAGAGAATACTGTTAGGTAATAAAGAGCGACATGCACACAGAGAAGAATGGAAGAGAATACTATTAGGTAATAAAGAGCGACATGCACACAGAGAAGAATGGAAGAGAATACTGTTAGGTAATAAAGAGCGACATGCACACAGAGAAGAATGGAAGAGAATACTGTTAGGTAATAAAGAGCGACATGCACACAGAGAAGAATGGAAGAGAATACTGTTAGGTAATAAAGAGCGACATGCACACAGAGAAGAATGGAAGAGAATACTGTTAGGTAATAAAGAGCGACATGCACACAGAGAAGAATGGAAGAGAATACTGTTAGGTAATAAAGAGCGACATGCACACAGAGAAGAATGGAAGAGAATACTGTTAGGTAATAAAGAGCGACATGCACACAGAGAAGAATGGAAGAGAATACTGTTAGGTAGTAAAGAGCGACATGCACACAGAGAAGAATGGAAGAGAATACTGTTAGGTAATAAAGAGCGACATGCACACAGAGAAGAATGGAAGAGAATACTGTTAGGTAATAAAGAGCGACATGCACACAGAGAAGAATGGAAGAGAATACTGTTAGGTAGTAAAGAGCGACATGCACACAGAGAAGAATGGAAGAGAATACTGTTAGGTAATAAAGAGCGACATGCACACAGAGAAGAATGGAAGAGAATACTGTTAGGTAATAAAGAGCGACATGCACACAGAGAAGAATGGAAGAGAATACTGTTAGGTAATAAAGAGCGACATGCACACAGAGAAGAATGGAAGAGAATACTGTTAGGTAATAAAGAGCGACATGCACACAGAGAAGAATGGAAGAGAATACTATTAGGTAATAAAGAGCGACATGCACACAGAGAAGAATGGAAGAGAATACTGTTAGGTAATAAAGAGCGACATGCACACAGAGAAGAATGGAAGAGAATACTGTTAGGTAATAAAGAGCGACATGCACACAGAGAAGAATGGAAGAGAATACTGTTAGGTAATAAAGAGCGACATGCACACAGAGAAGAATGGAAGAGAATACTGTTAGGTAATAAAGAGCGACATGCACACAGAGAAGAATGGAAGAGAATACTGTTAGGTAATAAAGAGCGACATGCACACAGAGAAGAATGGAAGAGAATACTGTTAGGTAATAAAGAGCGACATGCACACAGAGAAGAATGGAAGAGAATACTGTTAGGTAATAAAGAGCGACATGCACACAGAGAAGAATGGAAGAGAATACTGTTAGGTAATAAAGAGCGACATGCACACAGAAAAGAATGGAAGAGAATACTGTTAGGTAATAAAGAGCGACATGCACACAGAGAAGAATGGAAGAGAATACTATTAGGTAATAAAGAGCGACATGCACACAGAGAAGAATGGAAGAGAATACTATTAGGTAATAAAGAGCGACATGCACACAGAGAAGAATGGAAGAGAATACTATTAGGTAATAAAGAGCGACATGCACACAGAGAAGAATGGAAGAGAATACTATTAGGTAATAAAGAGCGACATGCACACAGAGAAGAATGGAAGAGAATACTGTTAGGTAATAAAGAGCGACATGCACACAGAGAAGAATGGAAGAGAATACTGTTAGGTAATAAAGAGCGACATGCACACAGAGAAGAATGGAAGAGAATACTGTTAGGTAATAAAGAGCGACATGCACACAGAGAAGAATGGAAGAGAATACTGTTAGGTAATAAAGAGCGACATGCACACAGAGAAGAATGGAAGAGAATACTGTTAGGTAATAAAGAGCGACATGCACACAGAGAAGAATGGAAGAGAATACTGTTAGGTAATAAAGAGCGACATGCACACAGAGAAGAATGGAAGAGAATACTGTTAGGTAATAAAGAGCGACATGCACACAGAGAAGAATGGAAGAGAATACTGTTAGGTAATAAAGAGCGACATGCACACAGAGAAGAATGGAAGAGAATACTGTTAGGTAATAAAGAGCGACATGCACACAGAGAAGAATGGAAGAGAATACTGTTAGGTAATAAAGAGCGACATGCACACAGAGAAGAATGGAAGAGAATACTGTTAGGTAATAAAGAGCGACATGCACACAGAGAAGAATGGAAGAGAATACTGTTAGGTAATAAAGAGCGACATGCACACAGAGAATAATGGAAGAGAATACTGTTAGGTAATAAAGAGCGACATGCACACAGAGAAGAATGGAAGAGAATACTGTTAGGTAATAAAGAGCGACATGCACACAGAGAAGAATGGAAGAGAATACTGTTAGGTAATAAAGAGCGACATGCACACAGAGAAGAATGGAAGAGAATACTGTTAGGTAATAAAGAGCGACATGCACACAGAGAAGAATGGAAGAGAATACTGTTAGGTAATAAAGAGCGACATGCACACAGAGAAGAATGGAAGAGAATACTGTTAGGTAATAAAGAGCGACATGCACACAGAGAAGAATGGAAGAGAATACTGTTAGGTAATAAAGAGCGACATGCACACAGAGAAGAATGGAAGAGAATACTGTTAGGTAATTAAGAGCGACATGCACACAGAGAAGAATGGAAGAGAATACTATTAGGTAATAAAGAGCGACATGCACACAGAGAAGAATGGAAGAGAATACTATTAGGTAATAAAGAGCGACATGCACACAGAGAAGAATGGAAGAGAATACTGTTAGGTAATAAAGAGCGACATGCACACAGAGAAGAATGGAAGAGAATACTGTTAGGTAATAAAGAGCGACATGCACACAGAGAAGAATGGAAGAGAATACTGTTAGGTAATTAAGAGCGACATGCACACAGAGAAGAATGGAAGAGAATACTGTTAGGTAATAAAGAGCGACATGCACACAGAGAAGAATGGAAGAGAATACTGTTAGGTAATAAAGAGCGACATGCACACAGAGAAGAATGGAAGAGAATACTGTTAGGTAATAAAGAGCGACATGCACACAGAGAAGAATGGAAGAGAATACTGTTAGGTAATAAAGAGCGACATGCACACAGAAAAGAATGGAAGAGAATACTGTTAGGTAATAAAGAGCGACATGCACACAGAGAAGAATGGAAGAGAATACTATTAGGTAATAAAGAGCGACATGCACACAGAGAAGAATGGAAGAGAATACTGTTAGGTAATAAAGAGCGACATGCACACACTGGGTTTACGATTTATTTCTTGATGACTGTTTCAGAAGTGTTTTTGTTTTTGTTGTTTTTGCCAATAGAGTTTCAGACTTGTATTCAATTCTGGGTGACGATGAGCTGGATGGTATTGTTTCTGAAATCCATCATAACCACCCAATACTGGTTACAAAATGATGCTCGGTCACCTGAAATCATGAGGCATTCGGATTCAGAGTAAGGTGTATTGTTAGTTTTACCCACTCCTAAGTGGAACCAAAAACGAACCAACATACACCAAAGAGTAACCTCTATTAGTAGTGGTTATTATAATTAGAAACTGTTAATATTGTTATACTAGTGGGGTCTAGTGTATGTGAATATCTCCTGTGTTTGTATTGTCAACTGTATGTATTGGTTGTGTTTTATGTATTGAAACCCCCAAGCACTCCCTCCTCTGTCTCTGAAATTGTTACATTTGTGTGGCGGGAAGGAGCCTTGTTATATAAACTCGGAGCGGGAGTATTGGCGCGCTCTGATTCCCAGCTGCGTTAGGGTGAGGTACTGTACTGCGGGACTGTGCTGCGGTATGAGTGTAATACACAGAGGGCCTTACAGTGCTGAATACAACCTCTGTACTGTTACATTGTTTTCTTAATAAACGGTTGGTTTCAGTTAAACTGGCTGAGTCAGTGCCTTATTTTCTGCCGCCGGATAAAGCAAGCCTTTGGTCTCCATCCACCCTCCAACGATCTGCGAGACTCGCGCAGCGACCTGCCCGGGGTAAGCGAGTGAGTAAGCCGACCGAGATGGACGGGCAGGAGGTAACAACTGGTGTCAGAAGTGGAGATCGCACAGAGAGGGGAGATATGGACGAATTAAAGGCTATGCTGGTGCAGTTGCTACATAGTCAGAACGAGTTAAAATCCGATATACAAACTAGCACTAAAGCTGTCCAACAGATTTGCAAAGTCGAAATTGCAGAAACTGCAAGCCAACTCCGCGACGAAATGGAAGAGGGTCACAGAAAAATCGGGGAGAAGTTGGAAGGCTTCGAGTACAAATTACAAGCGGTTCGCAATGCCGCTGTTGGCGAACAGAACCTGCTGAAGGAGAGGATCGAGCAGCTAGAAAGACTGCCGACTACAGCGCTCTCCAACCCCGCTGCACAACAGAGCCCGCGGACCTCGCTTCCTGCTGCTGCTTCAGGGTCTGCACAACAGAAAGTTAAACCAAGCAAGTTTAACGGGAAAATGGACTGGGCAGCATCCTACGAGCACTTCGAGACGGTCAGTGCACTAAATGGCTGGAATGACAGTGAGAAGCGTGCCCAGCTTGCTATCAGTCTAGACGGAGATGCTATGACTACACTTACCTTGCTGCAAACGGAGGCTGCGTCCGATTATAGGGGGCTGGTGGATGTCCTGGCTCTGCGCTACGGGCGATCGCAGAAGGAACTTGCCAAAGCCCAGTACGACACCAGGAAGAAAAAGCCAGACGAGTCCCTTGCTGACTTTGCTCAGGATCTACAACGTCTCTTCGCGCTTTCATTCGCTGACGTGCCGGAGAGCTGCAGAGATGCTTTGCTCATCGATAAATTCATCAGCTTGCTGCCGGACCGGGAGTTGAAAATCCGACTGAGGGAGGGGTCTTTTCGCACACTCACCGACGTACTCAATCAAGCGATTCAGCTAGAGTGCATCTACGCAACCGTTGGTGAAAAGAAGCCGGTTCAGCACATCGTTCGCCGCACTCAAAACCAGAATGACTCGACAACTGGTGAGTCTGCTTGCAAGGGAATGGGAGGTAACAATGATCTGGTTATAGGGGAGGTGTTGGCAAATTTGGTAGAAAAATTGGACGCCATGGGGAAGGCTATAATTGATTTGGGCAACTCTAAAACGGCTAAATTTGATGGCGAGTGTCACTATTGCCATAAGCGAGGACACATAAAAAGATTTTGTCAGAAATTCAAAAGAGATCGAAATAAGGAGGGTGAAACGGGGGACAAAGCAATGTCTGCAATTGAAACTGTTAAGTTCCCAGGTTGCGGGGCTGAACCTGGGAAATAATGTAAAGGAGGCCTCTAAAACTGTGTTTAAGGTTGGGAAACTGGGGACTGCGTGTGGTTTGGTTATCCGCTGTGTCATAGAAGGGTTGCATGTCGATGCCGTAATAGATACCGGATCAAATTTGACTGTAATGAGTCCCAAGCTATTCGAGAAGATAGCACCAAAAGTATCAGATTGTAGTGCTCCGGAGACTTGCAACATTAAGACTGTAACCGGAGATGTTACGTCAGCAACTAGGACTGGCGAGCTAAAATTTCTGATTGGACAATACTCCTTTCATCACAGGGTCTGGGTAGCTGATATTACCGACGAGTTGTTAATGGGTTTGGATCTATTACAGGCACATCGTGGGATTTTAGATATGCAAAGAAATGTACTGTCACTGAATGGCACAGAGCTTGCATTAAGCCACACGCAGACCGAATCAGAACCCTCATTTTGTGGGCGTGTTGTAGCGGGGCGTAGACTTACTGTTCCTGCAGGCTCTGAGATACTCGTAGCGGCCGAGTTAGACTGCGAAAGAGCTTGTATCTCGCAGTGGGGCGTAATCGAAAATGATCCTAAAAACAAAGATTACCCTGACATCTTAGTCGCAAGATCTGTAGTAGATCTAAAGTCGAAAACGGTGCCCATAAGGCTGTTAAATATCTCCTACACCGACAAAGTGATTAAAAAGGGTCAAGTGTTAGCTGAATGGGAAGCAGCAACAATTGTACAAGCCGAGAGCGCAGAGTGCTGCTCACGCAGCCAGCCGCCACCCAGTGGTGATTTTAAGAATTGCCGTAGACTAAAAAGTGGTTTAGTTCTCAGAACACTGCCTGACTACTTAACAGGTTTGTGGGAAAGCAGCAGAGCTGAGCTAAACGAGGAACAACAGAGACAACTTAAAGCATTTCTGATTGAGCACCACAATATTTTTTGCAAAGATGAGGATGACTTTGGTAGGACTGCATTGGTAAAACATAAAATAAATACTGGCAATGCAACACCAATTAAACAGGCCCCTAGGAGGATCCCAATAGCTAAACAAGGGGAGGTGGAAAGCATTGTTAGAGACCTCAAGAGGCAGAGGGTTATTGAGGACTCCAGTAGTCCATGGGCCTCGCCTATAGTACTAGTGAAGAAAAAGAATGGCAGCACTAGATTCTGCGTAGACTATAGGAAGCTGAATGAGGTTACTGAGAAAGATTCTTACCCTCTGCCGAGGATTGATGACACACTTCAAGCAGTGAGTGGTTCTGTGTGGTTTTCCACACTTGATTTAAAGAGTGGGTATTGGCAGGTGGAGGTCGACAAAGCTGATAGAGCGAAGACGGCATTCACAGTTGGGCGGGGCTTGTACCAGTTCAATGTGATGCCCTTTGGTCTCTGTAATGCGCCAGCCACCTTTGAAAGGCTTATGGAGAGGGTGCTGGTGGGCCTGCCATGGGAAGTCTGTCTTGTTTACCTTGATGACGTGCTGGTGCACGCACGCACATTTTCACAGGCATTAAGTAATTTAGAACAAGTGTTTGAGAAACTCAAGAAAGCTGGTTTAAAACTGAACACTGCTAAATGTGAGCTGTTTAAAAAGGAGGTGGCTTATCTTGGACACATAGTTAGTGAACAGGGTGTTGCTACAGACCCCAACAAAATAGCAGCAGTTAGCAACTGGCCTAGGCCAGTAAATGTAACTGAGATACGCCGCTTCTTGGGTTTATGCTCCTACTATCGGAAGTTTATTGGGTCGTTTGCAGACATTGCTAAGCCGCTGCATGCTTTGACAAAGAAGGGACAGATGTTCTACTGGAGTGAAGCATGTGAGAGTGCTTTTATTCACCTCAAACAGGCTTTAGGCTCTGCCCCTTTATTAGGTTACCCTCAATTTAACCTCCCATTCACCCTGGACACAGACGCCAGTGACGTGGGAGTTGGAGCTGTCCTTTCACAGGTCCAGGATGGAGTGGAGAGGGTCATAGCTTACTACAGCCAGACCCTGACAGCACCGGAGAGGAACTACTGCACCACTCGCAAAGAACTGCTAGCTGTGGTAAAAGGTGTCACACATTTCCATCATTATTTGTATGGCCGACCTTTTGTTGTACGTACTGACCACTCTGCTTTACAGTGGCTTTTCAGGTTCAAGCACCCAGAGGGCCAGATTGCAAGGTGGCTGCAACACCTGCAGCAGTATGAGTTTAAGGTGTTACACCGGCAGGGCGTAAAGCATGGCAATGCTGATGCTCTCTCTAGGCGGCCCTGTTCTGTTACTAATTGCAGCTTCTGTTCGAGAGTAGAGCAGCGGGAGTGTAGCAAGGTGGGAGGGGAACATGCTGCCACGGTTGAGAAGGGCTGTGAGGGAGGTGCTGGAAAAGGGGACTACCAGAAGGGCCAGTGCGAAAGTAATACAGCTACAGAGCCACTGTGCCGGTTAACACGTGGAGCTGCTGCAAGGCAGACCGAGGAGCTTATTGAGGGTCACAGTGCTGAAGAGCTGAGGGCTGCACAACAAGCTGATTCTGATTTTCATCCTCTGTTTGGCTGGAAAGAGAATGGGGGTCGTCCACGGTGGGAAAGTGTGTCACACCTCAGCTCAGACGTCAGAGCATACTGGGCTATTTGGGATAGTATAGAACTAAAAGACGGGTTACTGTATCGTAAGTGGGAGGCTCCCTCGGGTGGGCGCTGCAGGTATCAGCTGTTAGTTCCAGGGTCCCTGCGAAGTGAAGTGCTCACCCTGGCTCACAGCACCCGAGCCGGTGGGCACTTTGGGGTAGACAAAACCCTGGGGAAGGTAAGGGAATGCTTCTATTGGGTAAAGTGTCGGCAGGACTGTGAGAGGTGGTGTAGGAAATGTACAGACTGCGCAGCGAGGAAGGGTCCACGGAGGCGGGGCCATGCTCCAATGCAGCAGTATGTAGTGGGGGACCGGCTCCAGCGTGTAGCAGTCGACATCGCTGGCCCATTTCCAAGGTCTGAGTCTGGTAATCAGTATCTGCTGGTTGCTATGGACTACCTAACTAAATGGCCGGAAGCCTTCCCCATTCCTACCCAGGATGCCAACACAGTGGCCCAGACACTGGTCTCTCAGATGTTTACTCGGTTTGGCGTGCCCGGTGAACTGCATTCAGACCAGGGGCGCAACTTTGAATCGGAGATTTTCTCCAGGGTGTGTCAGCTGATGGGTGTGCGGAAAACACGCACCACGCCACTAAGGCCTCAGTCTGATGGCATGGTGGAGAGGTACATACGCACTCTCAAAAACCAGTTAGCCCTGTTTGTAGATCAGAACCAGCGGGATTGGGATACTCACATCCCCTTACTGTTGTTCGCCTATAGAACGGCTAAACATGAAATGACACAGGAGCTCCGTTCACCAGTGAGGCTCGTTTATGGAACTCCCGATGCGTCTCTTAGCTTTGAGGATCCCCTGGACTATGCTGATTGCCTGCAGCAGTCTCTCGAGCGGGTTCACCGGTTCGTAAGGGAAAATTTAAAATCAGCTGCTGACCAGGTAAAGCGGCGTTATGATGTAAGAGCTGTGGCTGACACTTATGAAGTGGGAGACAAAGTGTGGTTTCATAACCCACGGAGGTACAAGGGTAGGTCACCTAAACTGCAAAAAGATTGGGAAGGGCCATATACAGTGTGTAAGAAAGTAAATGAGGTGGTGTATGGCATTAGGAAAGATAACAGGTCCACACCTAAAATTATTCATCAGGACCGCCTTTGGAGGTACAATGGGGAGTAGCCCTGTAGGTTAAAATAAATAAATAAACCCATACAAATGGGAGCAATGTGGTGTTAATGCAATTTGGTGTCATCGGGACGATTGACCCTTAAGGAGGGGGTATTGTTATACTAGTGGGGTCTAGTGTATGTGAATATCTCCTGTGTTTGTATTGTCAACTGTATGTATTGGTTGTGTTTTATGTATTGAAACCCCCAAGCACTCCCTCCTCTGTCTCTGAAATTGTTACATTTGTGTGGCGGGAAGGAGCCTTGTTATATAAACTCGGAGCGGGAGTATTGGCGCGCTCTGATTCCCAGCTGCGTTAGGGTGAGGTACTGTACTGCGGGACTGTGCTGCGGTATGAGTGTACTACACGGAGGGCCTTGCAGTGCTGAATACAACCTCTGTACTGTTACATTGTTTTCTTAATAAACGGTTGGTTTCAGTTAAACTGGCTGAGTCAGTGCCTTATTTTCTGCCGCCGGATAAAGCAAGCCTTTGGTCTCCATCCACCCTCCAACGATCTGCGAGACTCGCGCAGCGACCTGCCCGGGGTAAGCCAGTGAGTAAGCCGACCGAGATGGACGGGCAGGAGGTAACAATATCTTACTGAAAATAAGCAGGTGCAATTGTTTTAGATTTTAGTTTGAGTTTAAAAAGCTGTAAAATACAAATCGACCTGTAAGTGATTTAGCACAAGGGTGTATGTCATTGTCCTGATGTTTTTTTTTGTAACCAGCATTTCGAGTACAGGAATCCTTAAGAGGAGTTGACCCAGAAGGTACTCTGATGCACACTCTACTGTCGGTGGCATATCGCTGGAAACCACAAACTCATTAGGTACCATGTTTGTCTTGAATTTGTCACCCTTGTAATTGCATTTCACCTGGCAGTCCACATTGAAATCCTCAAAACAAATTCAAATTGAGTGAAATGCCTTCATGTATTTTTAAAAAGTGAAATTCTTGTTTTGAAATGTTGTGTAATATTGGCCTTGTTTTAAATAATGTAATTTTATGATGAAAAATCAAACATTTTAAATCTTTAAAACTTCCTATATTGCAGTCCTAAAGAAGGTGTTAAAAACCACTGCCCCAAATTAAGAAAACAGGAACTCACCTTGTGCTGCACTAATACAATAATTTTAAAGTTTCAGAAACCCTTATTACTTTTAGCAACAGCTATGAAATGTCAGAATCATAGTGAGCTGTAGCTGTTTTGAAATATCTCTTTGTTATACAGGTGGCGTATAGTCATTCATGGAGGGATTGATGGGTTTAGCCGGCTGATTGTTTACCTTAAAGCTGCCACCAGCAACCGAGCCTCAACTGTCGATCAGTATGGCTTACCTTCCCAGGTGAGATCAGATAAAGGTGGGGAAAATGTAGACGTGGCACACTTCATGGTGAAGAGCAGAGGGGGGAACAGAAGTTCACACATCACTGGACGAAGTGTGCACAATCAGAGGTAAATATCAACTTAATATTACACCAGGTGGATGATGCTCCTTGTCAGTGGTACTATATTATCAATTTAACTGACACCTTCAGAAGCTTAAAGCTGTTAAACTGAAGTAGATTGAATAATTCAGGCCCTTTTAATTCACATGGTGGGCATGTTTTGATTTTTTGTTGCACTTTAACTGAAATACTGAAGCAGTAAGGAAAAGATAAATTGTACATATCAACAAAAGAGAGGTCTTGGTTATGTTTTTGTTATTATTTTACTTTTTTATTTTTAGAATTGAACGGTTATAGAGGGATGTTTTTAGTAATGTCCTGTATCTGTTCTATCAGATCTTCTACAATCTGGAGTCTGAGGGACTGCTCAATCCAGACAATGAAACACATCTTTATGCATTGCATTGGACTTTCCTTCCACAAATCCAGAAGCACCTGGGTTTCTTCAGTGACGGCTGGAATAATCACAAACTGAGAACAGAAGGTAACCAGACTCCAGTCCAGTTATGGCTGAGATACAACTCAGAATGGGCCGGAGAAGATCCTGCTCAGGTAATATAAAAAACGACGGGTCAGAACCGGTTAGAATTAAAAGTACTTGAACTTCATTCTTGCTCAGGTCAAGACTCAACTAAACATTAGTTTATCGCAGCCATTACAGGTCTGACATTCGTGTGCATTCAAAAAGAAATATTTACTACAGGCCACCATTTTTTGAAAAACATAAAGTTACATATCTTATTTTTTAAGGTTAATGAGGAATATGGGATTGACTGGGCTGGACCACACAATCATGATGCTGAGGGAGTGTCTGTCCCTGAAATTCAATTTCCTCGTCAGCTAACAGCAACAGAAGTCTTATCACTGCCCAATCCCGAAGATCAAAATGAGTGTGATTTGAGCATTTATATAGAAACTGTGCAATTAATCTCAGAAATACTAGAAAACTAGACACAGACATATACGTTTTACAAAACATTGTAACTTTATTACAAAAATAAATGAAAACAATTCACAAGTGTTTTTGAACAAACAAAAAAAACAGTATATGGTGTCTCATTGGGGACAGTCAGGGGTAGTGGGTGGACGGGGGTTGGTTGAAGGTGGGGTGTCAGGGGTTCTCCCTCTAATTTTTATTTTTTTTTCTTATCCAGTATGCAGTTACGACTTAATACAGGTTTGACTGTATTGTACGAACATGCTGATTCCTGAAACTACGGCCTTAAACCACTACATTAGGACAAACACAATAAAAATAAAACCAGGTTTAGTAGAATTGGCAGTTATCCCAAACTCTCAATATCACTGAGATATCAGAGACTGAGAAAAACAAGGGTGACAATAAGAGGAGCTGCATTATCACAAGGAAACCAATAACAGTAAAAAAACAAAAACATTACGCTTCTGGAATTAGAAGAAAACCCCCAAACAGAATTTTTTTATTTAGAGTTTTGTTTTTAAGACCCTGTCTCACTGCTGCAACCCCACAGGGCCCAGGACATTTTTATTTGATGCTTTAAGCAGTCTGACATTAACAGGAGTGATATTGAGCAGGTTTGAGTGTATTTATATATATGCAGGCGTATATGGAGGCGTATTGGTGCCACATAGAATTAAACAAAATAAGATGAGTGTGTGTTATAACAATTTATTATCGCAAAAACAGGAGAAGACTTTTCAGCTCTTTTGGTGATGCTACAAAAAAACTAAAGAAAAAGGAAAAAATATTAGTGTTTTTTTCCCTTTGAAATTTCACTGTATGGTTTTGAGTACTGGCAATTGAAAATGTGAGTTACTAACACATTATACAAATCTTAAACTGATTATTCCATTTTCAGTCTGTAAAAACATAGCTTCTGTTTCAAGCAAGTTACCAGTTTGCCTTACTAGCTTAAAAATAACAGTATAACCTGCTCAATATCATGTGACACAATTTGTGGTCATGGCATAAACAGAGTTTCACTTTTGCCAATTACAGCACATACAGAGTGTGAGGAAATTAACTGAGGAGCAGTGTTTTAATACCTACATTAAGCCTACAATTAATCATGCTTTGCATTTAAACACATGCACAATTTCTTGTTTTTAAAAAAATACAACATTTACTATACAGAATTGATGATATGGTTACAAAACTAATTCTACATTATAATACGTTGAATTTTACTGTTCTCAATAAACCTCCTAAAGAATCCTGTTATACCACATTTCGTCTCCAGAGAACACTCATCATCTTCATCCTTGTCATCCCTCTCCTCCTCCTCACTGAGAGTGGGCCAGGTCATTCTTTCTAGTATTACCTTTAAAAAGATCAGTGAAGACAAACAGTTAACTGCAGATTGAAGCAGATAATTGAATCTTACTGGGCATTTTTTTTTCTTTTGAATTCCTACATTGAAATGGTTCAGTACCTATCTTTAATTCCACTTCATCTCATAGTCCAGTTCAAGATGATTGCTTTTAATACTTGCTAATAGACAAGCTTTACAGTTACCTTATTTTTTAAATAAAAACTTTATTAAACTAAGAAAACACATCCAGGTATAACTTATTTGAGATTTCCAATCCAAGTGTGAAAAAATGTAACATACCTGAGAGCTATACATAGATTCAGAGGCCCTTGGAAATAGTAAAGGAACCACGTCTTCTCTTTCCTTTAGGAGAGGCCAAATGGAAGTTTCTTAAAGACCCTTCTGCAGCTGTTTCACCTGCCTCGTTGTTCTGCCAATAACCTAGCAGAACAATTCATAGATTAAACTAATGTCATTTTTGTTTTAAATGAATAACAAAAGTAAATAAAATATTACTAAGCAAGTAGACATAGGAATTGACACAATTAAAAGTAAAGTTAACTTATGGAAATCCAGTTTTAAGTTAATTACAAAAAACAAATTGTGAACCTAGAATGGGAATGTACAAAATAAAAATCAATCAAGTTATTAGAGCGTGAAGGAGTAGTTTCTCCATCAGCCAGCGCCTAGTTTCCTTGGTCACCCCCGGAAGATCCCAGCAAACTGCAAGTTGTAGAATGATATTATTTTCTTCTTCCGTGAGATCTTTGGTTCCCCCAAGCTAGAACACACCTTGTGAATTTTAAGTATAAACATGTGCACACATACTTAAAATGAAAATTCTTACTAATGTAATAGTCTCTCTAATGTCAATGTCTGGGCAATCTTCAATTTATATGGTGGCTGTGTCTGGTACACCTCCAAGCAAAACATGTATGATTGCAGGACTCAGTCCAGCAGGCATGGACCACCATGAATGAAAGAATGGCCAATTATTCGTCCAGCAACTTGTAACAAATGGCTCTCCAGAAGGAATTCGGACGTTGATGGACTTAGGTGATTAGGTGTTAAGTGTGACGATGAGTGATGCTCTTTCTTTTATAAATGGTTCGAAAATGTTCAATCTGGTCTTACTTGGGAACAAAGATTTCATTCCAACAGCTGTAAAATAGTCTATTAAAAAAAACACAGAAGCTGCCCCCTCTGAGGATCAAACTCAGGACCTTCAGATTATGAGACTGACGCGCTACCTACTGCGCTAAGGAGGCAGAGACACCTCGAGGTCGCCATTTATCAACCCTGTCCTACAAATTTCCAAAGCTGAGGGAAAACACGCATACAACAACAGTCGCGAGCCTGGCAGGAGTCAAACCTACAATCTTCTGATGTGTAGTCAGACTATCCACTGTGTCACTGGCCCCTGTGTTCTGGAAGCACTGTTAACGCACACTCGGCAACAAGAAGAAAAACAGTGGTGGCAGCTATTGACTGCTGCAGTCAGCTGAGCTTGCCAGCCTTTTGCTGAATTGTGTATTGTCCTCAAAGAGCCACCCCTCCCATCCTTCCTTCGATAGCTCAGCTGGTAGAGCGGAGGACTGTAGTGGAACACATTGGCATCCTTAGGTTGCTGGTTCAATTCCGGCTCCAAGGACAATACTTTTTTTTTTTTTTCTCCTACCTGGTTTTACTGGTAATGAGGATAAAAAGAAGGAATGAAACCTAAGGCAACAGCTGTCTGAAACAACAACAACAACAACAACAACATCATCATCATCAAATAAAAATAAGTTAATCATTTTCACCTAGCTCTGGGCAGCCACGTGTCATACGTTGTCAAATGTGGGGAATTAGCTCAAATGGTAGAGCGCTCGTTTAGCATGCGAGAAGTAGCGGGATCGATACCTGCATTCTCCAATGGATGCTCTTTCTTTAATAAATGGTTCGAAAATGTTCAATCTGGTCTAACTTGGGAACAAAGATTTCATTCCAACAGCTGTAAAATAGTCTATTAAAAAAAACACACAGAAGCTGCCCCCTCTGAGGATCGAACTCAGGACCTTCAGATTACGAGACTGACGCGCTACCTACTGCGCTAAGGAGGCAGAGACACCTCGAGGTCGCCATTTATCAACCCTGTCCTACAAATTTCCAAAGCTGAGGGAAAACACGCATACAACAACAGTCGCGAGCCAGGCAGGAGTCAAACCTACAATCTTCTGATGTGTAGTCAGACTATCCATTGTGCCACTGGCCCCTGTGTTCTGGAAGCACTGTTAACGCACACTCGGCAACAAGAAGAAAAACAGTGGTGGCAGCTATTGACTGCTGCACAGCTGAGCTTGCCAGCCTTTTGCTGAATTGTGTATTGTCCTCAAAGAGCCACCCTCCCATCCTTCCTTCGATAGCTCAGCTGGTAGAGCGGAGGACTGTAGTGGAACACATTAGCATCCTTAGGTCGCTGGTTCAATTCCTGCTCGAAGGACAATACTTTTTTTTTTTTTTCTCCTACCTGGTTTTACTGGTAATGAGGATAAAAAGAAGGAATGAAACCTAAGGCAACAACTGTCTGAAACAACAACAACAACAACAACAACATCATCATCATCATCATCAAATAAAAATAAGTTTATCATTTTCACCTAGCTCTGGGCAGCCACGTGTCATACGTTGTCAAGTGTGGGGAATTAGCTCAAATGGTTTTACTGGTAATGAAGATAAAAAGAAGGAATGAAACCTATGGCAACAACTGTCTGAAACAACAACAACAACAACAACATCATCATCATAATCATGAAATAAAAATAAGTTAATCATTTTCACCTAGCTCTGGGCAGCCACGTGTCATACATTGTCAAATGTGGGGAATTAGCTCAAATGGTAGAGCGCTCGTTTAGCATGCGAGAAGTAGCGGGATCGATACCTGCATTCTCCAATGGATGCTCTTTCTTTAATAAATGGTTCGAAAATGTTCAATCTGGTCTTACTTGGGAACAAAGATTTCATTCCAACAGCTGTAAAATAGTCTATTAAAAAAAACACACAGAAGCTGCCCCCTCTGAGGATCGAACTCAGGACCTTCAGATTATGAGACTGACGCGCTACCTACTGCGATAAGGAGGCAGAGACACCTCGAGGTCGCCATTTATCAACCCTGTCCTACAAATTTCCAAAGCTGAGGGTAAACAAGCATACAACAACAGTCGCGAGCCAGGCAGGAGTCAAACCTACAATCTTCTGATGTGTAGTCAGACTATCCATTGTGCCACTGGCCCCTGTGTTCTGGAAGCACTGTTAACGCACACTCGGCAACAAGAAGAAAAACAGTGGTGGCAGCTATTGACTGCTGCAGTCAGCTGAGCTTGCCAGCCTTTTGCTGAATTGTGTATTGTCCTCAAAGAGCAACCCTCCCACCCTTCCTTCGATAGCTCAGCTGGTAGAGCGGAGGACTGTAGTGGAACACATTGGCATCCTTAGGTCGCTGGTTCAATTCCTGCTCGAAGGACAATACTTTTTTTTTTTTTCTCCTACCTGGTTTTACTGGTAATGAGGATAAAAAGAAGGAATGAAACCTAAGGCAACAACTGTCTGAAACAACAACAACAACAACAACATCATCATCATCATCATCAAATAAAAATAAGTTAATCATTTTCACCTAGCTCTGGGCAGCCACGTGTCATACGTTGTCAAGTGTGGAGAATTAGCTCAAATGGTAGAGCGCTCGTTTAGCATGCGAGAAGTAGCGGGATCGATACCTGCATTCTCCAATGGATGCTCTTTCTTTAATAAATGGTTCGAAAATGTTCAATCTGGTCTTACTTGGGAACAAAGATTTCATTCCAACAGCTGTAAAATAGTCTATTAAAAAAACACACAGAAGCTGCCCCCTCTGAGGATCGAACTCAGGACCTTCAGATTATGAGACTGACGCGCTACCTACTGCGCTAAGGAGGCAGAGACACCTCGAGGTCGCCATTTATCAACCCTGTCCTACAAATTTCCAAAGCTGAGGGTAAACAAGCATACAACAACAGTCGCGAGCCAGGCAGGAGTCAAACCTACAATCTTCTGATGTGTAGTCAGACTATCCATTGTGCCACTGGCCCCTGTGTTCTGGAAGCACTGTTAACGCACACTCGGCAACAAGAAGAAAAACAGTGGTGGCAGCTATTGACTGCTGCAGTCAGCTGAGCTTGCCAGCCTTTTGCTGAATTGTGTATTGTCCTCAAAGAGCAACCCTCCCACCCTTCCTTCGATAGCTCAGCTGGCAGAGCGGAGGACTGTAGTGGAACACATTGGCATCCTTAGGTCGCTGGTTCCGTTCCGGCTCGAAGGACAATACTTTTTTTTTTTTTTTCTCCTACCTGGTTTTACAGGTAATGAGGATAAAAAGAAGGAATGAAACCTAAGGCAACAACTGTCTGAAACAACAACAACAACAACAACATCATCATCATCATCATCAAATAAAAATAAGTTTATCATTTTCACCTAGCTCTGGGCAGCCACGTGTCATACGTTGTCAAGTGTGGGGAATTAGCTCAAATGGTTTTACTGGTAATGAAGATAAAAAGAAGGAATGAAACCTATGGCAACAACTGTCTGAAACAACAACAACAACAACAACATCATCATCATAATCATGAAATAAAAATAAGTTAATCATTTTCACCTAGCTCTGGGCAGCCACGTGTCATACATTGTCAAATGTGGGGAATTAGCTCAAATGGTAGAGCGCTCGTTTAGCATGCGAGAAGTAGCGGGATCGATACCTGCATTCTCCAATGGATGCTCTTTCTTTAATAAATGGTTCGAAAATGTTCAATCTGGTCTTACTTGGGAACAAAGATTTCATTCCAACAGCTGTAAAATAGTCTATTAAAAAAAACACACAGAAGCTGCCCCCTCTGAGGATCGAACTCAGGACCTTCAGATTATGAGACTGACGCGCTACCTACTGCGATAAGGAGGCAGAGACACCTCGAGGTCGCCATTTATCAACCCTGTCCTACAAATTTCCAAAGCTGAGGGTAAACAAGCACACAACAACAGTCGCGAGCCAGGCAGGAGTCAAACCTACAATCTTCTGATGTGTAGTCAGACTATCCATTGTGCCACTGGCCCCTGTGTTCTGGAAGCACTGTTAACGCACACTCGGCAACAAGAAGAAAAACAGTGGTGGCAGCTATTGACTGCTGCAGTCAGCTGAGCTTGCCAGCCTTTTGCTGAATTGTGTATTGTCCTCAAAGAGCAACCCTCCCACCCTTCCTTCGATAGCTCAGCTGGCAGAGCGGAGGACTGTAGTGGAACACATTGGCATCCTTAGGTCGCTGGTTCAATTCCTGCTCGAAAGACAATACTTTTTTTTTTTTTTCTCCTACCTGGTTTTACTGGTAATGAGGATAAAAAGAAGGAATGAAACCTAAGGCAACAACTGTCTGAAACAACAACAACAACAACAACATCATCATCATCATCATCAAATAAAAATAAGTTAATCATTTTCACCTAGCTCTGGGCAGCCACGTGTCATACGTTGTCAAGTGTGGGGAATTAGCTGAAATGGTTTTACTGGTAATGAGGATAAAAAGAAGGAATGAAACCTAAGGCAACAACTGTCTGAAACAACAACAACAACAACATCATCATCATCATCATCAAATAAAAATAAGTTAATCATTTTCACCTAGCTCTGGGCAGCCACGTGTCATACGTTGTCAAGTGTGGGGAATTAGCTCAAATGGTTTTACTGGTAATGAGGATAAAAAGAAGGAATGAAACTTAAGGCAACAACTGTCTGAAACAACAACAACAACAACATCATCATCATCATCATCAAATAAAAATAAGTTAATCATTTTCACCTAGCTCTGGGAAGCCACGTGTCATACGTTGTCAAGTGTGGGGAATTAGCTCAAATGGTTTTACTGGTAATGAGGATAAAAAGAAGGAATGAAACCTAAGACAACAACTGTCTGAAACAACAACAACAACAACAACAACATCATCATCATCATCATCATCAAATAAAAATAAGTTAATCATTTTCACCTAGCTCTGGGCAGCCACGTGTCATACGTTGTCAAATGTGGGGAATTAGCTCAAATGGTAGAGCGCTCGTTTAGCATGCGAGAAGTAGCGGGATCGATACCTGCATTCTCCAATGGATGCTCTTTCTTTAATAAATGGTTCGAAAATGTTCAATCTGGTCTTACTTGGGAACAAAGATTTCATTCCAACAGCTGTAAAATAGTCTATTAAAAAAAACACACAGAAGCTGCCCCCTCTGAGGATCGAACTCAGGACCTTCAGATTATGAGACTGACGCGCTACCTACTGCGCTAAGGAGGCAGAGACACCTCGAGGTCGCCATTTATCAACCCTGTCCTACAAATTTCCAAAGCTGAGGGAAAACACGCATACAACAACAGTCGCGAGCCAGGCAGGAGTCAAACCTACAATCTTCTGATGTGTAGTCAGACTATCCATTGTGCCACTGGCCCCTGTGTTCTGGAAGCACTGTTAACGCACACTCGGCAACAAGAAGAAAAACAGTGGTGGCAGCTATTGACTGCTGCAGTCAGCTGAGCTTGCCAGCCTTTTGCTGAATTGTGTATTGTCCTCAAAGAGCAACCCTCCCACCCTTCCTTCGATAGCTCAGCTGGTAGAGAGGAGGACTGTAGTGGAACACATTGGCATCCTTAGGTCGCTGGTTCAATTCCGGCTCGAAATACTTATTTTTTTTTTTTCTCCTACCTGGTTTTACTGGTAATGAGGATAAAAAGAAGGAATGAAACCTAAGGCAACAACTGTCTGAAACAACAACAACAACAACAACATCATCATCATCATCATCAAATAAAAATAAGTTAATCATTTTCACCTAGCTCTGGGCAGCCACGTGTCATACGTTGTCAAGTGTGGAGAATTAGCTCAAATGGTAGAGCGCTCGTTTAGCATGCGAGAAGTAGCGGGATCGATACCTGCATTCTCCAATGGATGCTCTTTCTTTAATAAATGGTTCGAAAATGTTCAATCTGGTCTTACTTGGGAACAAAGATTTCATTCCAACAGCTGTAAAATAGTCTATTAAAAAAACACACAGAAGCTGCCCCCTCTGAGGATCGAACTCAGGACCTTCAGATTATGAGACTGACGCGCTACCTACTGCGCTAAGGAGGCAGAGACACCTCGAGGTCGCCATTTATCAACCCTGTCCTACAAATTTCCAAAGCTGAGGGTAAACAAGCATACAACAACAGTCGCGAGCCAGGCAGGAGTCAAACCTACAATCTTCTGATGTGTAGTCAGACTATCCATTGTGCCACTGGCCCCTGTGTTCTGGAAGCACTGTTAACGCACACTCGGCAACAAGAAGAAAAACAGTGGTGGCAGCTATTGACTGCTGCAGTCAGCTGAGCTTGCCAGCCTTTTGCTGAATTGTGTATTGTCCTCAAAGAGCAACCCTCCCACCCTTCCTTCGATAGCTCAGCTGGCAGAGCGGAGGACTGTAGTGGAACACATTGGCATCCTTAGGTCGCTGGTTCCGTTCCGGCTCGAAGGACAATACTTTTTTTTTTTTTTTCTCCTACCTGGTTTTACAGGTAATGAGGATAAAAAGAAGGAATGAAACCTAAGGCAACAACTGTCTGAAACAACAACAACAACAACAACATCATCATCATCATCATCAAATAAAAATAAGTTTATCATTTTCACCTAGCTCTGGGCAGCCACGTGTCATACGTTGTCAAGTGTGGGGAATTAGCTCAAATGGTTTTACTGGTAATGAAGATAAAAAGAAGGAATGAAACCTATGGCAACAACTGTCTGAAACAACAACAACAACAACAACATCATCATCATAATCATGAAATAAAAATAAGTTAATCATTTTCACCTAGCTCTGGGCAGCCACGTGTCATACATTGTCAAATGTGGGGAATTAGCTCAAATGGTAGAGCGCTCGTTTAGCATGCGAGAAGTAGCGGGATCGATACCTGCATTCTCCAATGGATGCTCTTTCTTTAATAAATGGTTCGAAAATGTTCAATCTGGTCTTACTTGGGAACAAAGATTTCATTCCAACAGCTGTAAAATAGTCTATTAAAAAAAACACACAGAAGCTGCCCCCTCTGAGGATCGAACTCAGGACCTTCAGATTATGAGACTGACGCGCTACCTACTGCGATAAGGAGGCAGAGACACCTCGAGGTCGCCATTTATCAACCCTGTCCTACAAATTTCCAAAGCTGAGGGTAAACAAGCATACAACAACAGTCGCGAGCCAGGCAGGAGTCAAACCTACAATCTTCTGATGTGTAGTCAGACTATCCATTGTGCCACTGGCCCCTGTGTTCTGGAAGCACTGTTAACGCACACTCGGCAACAAGAAGAAAAACAGTGGTGGCAGCTATTGACTGCTGCAGTCAGCTGAGCTTGCCAGCCTTTTGCTGAATTGTGTATTGTCCTCAAAGAGCAACCCTCCCACCCTTCCTTCGATAGCTCAGCTGGCAGAGCGGAGGACTGTAGTGGAACACATTGGCATCCTTAGGTCGCTGGTTCAATTCCTGCTCGAAAGACAATACTTTTTTTTTTTTTTCTCCTACCTGGTTTTACTGGTAATGAGGATAAAAAGAAGGAATGAAACCTAAGGCAACAACTGTCTGAAACAACAACAACAACAACAACATCATCATCATCATCATCAAATAAAAATAAGTTAATCATTTTCACCTAGCTCTGGGCAGCCACGTGTCATACGTTGTCAAGTGTGGGGAATTAGCTGAAATGGTTTTACTGGTAATGAGGATAAAAAGAAGGAATGAAACCTAAGGCAACAACTGTCTGAAACAACAACAACAACAACATCATCATCATCATCATCAAATAAAAATAAGTTAATCATTTTCACCTAGCTCTGGGCAGCCACGTGTCATACGTTGTCAAGTGTGGGGAATTAGCTCAAATGGTTTTACTGGTAATGAGGATAAAAAGAAGGAATGAAACTTAAGGCAACAACTGTCTGAAACAACAACAACAACAACATCATCATCATCATCATCAAATAAAAATAAGTTAATCATTTTCACCTAGCTCTGGGAAGCCACGTGTCATACGTTGTCAAGTGTGGGGAATTAGCTCAAATGGTTTTACTGGTAATGAGGATAAAAAGAAGGAATGAAACCTAAGACAACAACTGTCTGAAACAACAACAACAACAACAACAACAACATCATCATCATCATCATCAAATAAAAATAAGTTAATCATTTTCACCTAGCTCTGGGAAGCCACGTGTCATACGTTGTCAAGTGTGGGGAATTAGCTCAAATGGTTTTACTGGTAATGAGGATAAAAAGAAGGAATGAAACCTAAGACAACAACTGTCTGAAACAACAACAACAACAACAACAACATCATCATCATCATCATCATCAAATAAAAATAAGTTAATCATTTTCACCTAGCTCTGGGCAGCCACGTGTCATACGTTGTCAAATGTGGGGAATTAGCTCAAATGGTAGAGCGCTCGTTTAGCATGCGAGAAGTAGCGGGATCGATACCTGCATTCTCCAATGGATGCTCTTTCTTTAATAAATGGTTCGAAAATGTTCAATCTGGTCTTACTTGGGAACAAAGATTTCATTCCAACAGCTGTAAAATAGTCTATTAAAAAAAACACACAGAAGCTGCCCCCTCTGACGATCGAACTCAGGACCTTCAGATTATGAGACTGACGCGCTACCTACTGCGCTAAGGAGGCAGAGACACCTCGAGGTCGCCATTTATCAACCCTGTCCTACAAATTTCCAAAGCTGAGGGAAAACACGCATACAACAACAGTCGCGAGCCAGGCAGGAGTCAAACCTACAATCTTCTGATGTGTAGTCAGACTATCCATTGTGCCACTGGCCCCTGTGTTCTGGAAGCACTGTTAACGCACACTCGGCAACAAGAAGAAAAACAGTGGTGGCAGCTATTGACTGCTGCAGTCAGCTGAGCTTGCCAGCCTTTTGCTGAATTGTGTATTGTCCTCAAAGAGCAACCCTCCCACCCTTCCTTCGATAGCTCAGCTGGTAGAGAGGAGGACTGTAGTGGAACACATTGGCATCCTTAGGTCGCTGGTTCAATTCCGGCTCGAAATACTTATTTTTTTTTTTTCTCCTACCGGGTTTTACTGGTAATGAGGATAAAAAGAAGGAATGAAACCTAAGGCAACAACTGTCTGAAACAACAACAACAACAACAACATCATCATCATCATCATCAAATAAAAATAAGTTAATCATTTTCACCTAGCTCTGGGCAGCCACGTGTCATACGTTGTCAAGTGTTGGGAATTAGCTCAAATGGTAGAGCGCTCGTTTAGCATGCGAGAAGTAGCGGGATCGATACCTGCATTCTCCAATGGATGCTCTTTCTTTAATAAATGGTTCGAAAATGTTCAATCTGGTCTTACTTGGGAACAAAGATTTCATTCCAACAGCTGTAAAATAGTCTATTAAAAAAAACACACAGAAGCTGCCCCCTCTGAGGATCGAACTCAGGACCTTCAGATTATGAGACTGACGCGCTACCTACTGCGCTAAGGAGGCAGAGACACCTCGAGGTCGCCATTTATCAACCCTGTCCTACAAATTTCCAAAGCTGAGGGTAAACAAGCATACAACAGTCGCGAGCCAGGCAGGAGTCAAACCTACAATCTTCTGATGTGTAGTCAGACTATCCATTGTGCCACTGGCCCCTGTGTTCTGGAAGCACTGTTAACGCACACTCGGCAACAAGAAGAAAAACAGTGGTGGCAGCTATTGACTGCTGCAGTCAGCTGAGCTTGCCAGCCTTTTGCTGAATTGTGTATTGTCCTCAAAGAGCAACCCTCCCACCCTTCCTTCGATAGCTCAGCTGGTAGAGCGGAGGACTGTAGTGGAACACATTGGCATCCTTAGGTCGCTGGTTCAATTCCGGCTCGAAGGACAATACTTTTTTTTTTTTTTCTCCTACCTGGTTTTACTGGTAATGAGGATAAAAAGAAGGAATGAAACCTAAGGCAACAACTGTCTGAAACAACAACAACAACAACAACATCATCATCATCATCATCATCATCAAATAAAAATAAGTTAATCATTTTCACCTAGCTCTGGGCAGCCACGTGTCATACGTTGTCAAGTGTGGGGAATTAGCTCAAATGGTTTTACTGGTAATGAGTATAAAAAGAAGGAATGAAACCTAAGGCAACAACTGTCTGAAACAACAACAACAACAACATCATCATCATCATCATCAAATAAAAATAAGTTAATCATTTTCACCTAGCTCTGGGAAGCCACGTGTCATACGTTGTCAAGTTTTGGGAATTAGCTCAAATGGTTTTACTGGTAATGAGGATAAAAAGAAGGAATGAAACCTAAGGCAACAACTGTCTGAAACAACAACAACAACAACAACAACAACAACATCATCATCATCATCAAATAAAAATAAGTTAATCATTTTCACCTAGCTCTGGGCAGCCACGTGTCATACGTTGTCAAATGTGGGGAATTAGCTCAAATGGTAGAGCGCTCGTTTAGCATGCGAGAAGTAGCGGGATCGATACCTGCATTCTCCAATGGATGCTCTTTCTTTAATAAATGGTTCGAAAATGTTCAATCTGGTCTTACTTGGGAACAAAGATTTCATTCCAACAGCTTTAAAATAGTCTATTAAAAAAAACACACAGAAGCTGCCCCCTCTGAGGATCGAGCTCAGGACCTTCAGATTATGAGACTGACGCGCTACCTACTGCGCTAAGGAGGCAGAGACACCTCGAGGTCGCCATTTATCAACCCTGTCCTACAAATTTCCAAAGCTGAGGGTAAACAAGCATACAACAACAGTCGCGAGCCAGGCAGGAGTCAAACCTACAATCTTCTGATGTGTAGTCAGACTATCCATTGTGCCACTGGCCCCTGTGTTCTGGAAGCACTGTTAACGCACACTCGGCAACAAGAAGAAAAACAGTGGTGGCAGCTATTGACTGCTGCAGTCAGCTGAGCTTGCCAGCCTTTTGCTGAATTGTGTATTGTCCTCAAAGAGCAACCCTCCCACCCTTCCTTCGATAGCTCAGCTGGTAGAGCGGAGGACTGTAGTGGAACACATTGGCATCCTTAGGTTGCTGGTTCAATTCCTGCTCGAAGGACAATATTTTTTTTTTTTTCTCCTACCTGGTTTTACTGGTAATGAGGATAAAAAGAAGGAATGAAACCTAAGGCAACAACTGTCTGAAACAACAACAACAACAACAACATCATCATCATCATCATCATCAAATAAAAATAAGTTAATCATTTTCACCTAGCTCTGGGCAGCCACGTGTCATACGTTGTCAAGTGTGGGGAATTAGCTCAAATGGTTTTACTGGTAATGAGTATAAAAAGAAGGAATGAAACCTAAGGCAACAACTGTCTGAAACAACAACAACAACAACATCATCATCATCATCATCAAATAAAAATAAGTTAATCATTTTCACCTAGCTCTGGGAAGCCACGTGTCATACGTTGTCAAGTTTTGGGAATTAGCTCAAATGGTTTTACTGGTAATGAGGATAAAAAGAAGGAATGAAACCTAAGGCAACAACTGTCTGAAACAACAACAACAACAACAACAACAACAACATCATCATCATCATCATCATCAAATAAAAATAAGTTAATCATTTTCACCTAGCTCTGGGCAGCCACGTGTCATACGTTGTCAAATGTGGGGAATTAGCTCAAATGGTAGAGCGCTCGTTTAGCATGCGAGAAGTAGCGGGATCGATACCTGCATTCTCCAATGGATGCTCTTTCTTTAATAAATGGTTCGAAAATGTTCAATCTGGTCTTACTTGGGAACAAAGATTTCATTCCAACAGCTTTAAAATAGTCTATTAAAAAAAACACACAGAAGCTGCCCCCTCTGAGGATCGAGCTCAGGACCTTCAGATTATGAGACTGACGCGCTACCTACTGCGCTAAGGAGGCAGAGACACCTCGAGGTCGCCATTTATCAACCCTGTCCTACAAATTTCCAAAGCTGAGGGTAAACAAGCATACAACAACAGTCGCGAGCCAGGCAGGAGTCAAACCTACAATCTTCTGATGTGTAGTCAGACTATCCATTGTGCCACTGGCCCCTGTGTTCTGGAAGCACTGTTAACGCACACTCGGCAACAAGAAGAAAAACAGTGGTGGCAGCTATTGACTGCTGCAGTCAGCTGAGCTTGCCAGCCTTTTGCTGAATTGTGTATTGTCCTCAAAGAGCAACCCTCCCACCCTTCCTTCGATAGCTCAGCTGGTAGAGCGGAGGACTGTAGTGGAACACATTGGCATCCTTAGGTTGCTGGTTCAATTCCTGCTCGAAGGACAATATTTTTTTTTTTTTCTCCTACCTGGTTTTACTGGTAATGAGGATAAAAAGAAGGAATGAAACCTAAGGCAACAACTGTCTGAAACAACAACAACAACAACAACATCATCATCATCATCATCATCAAATAAAAATAAGTTAATCATTTTCACCTAGCTCTGGGCAGCCACATGTCATACGTTGTCAAGTGTGGGGAATTAGCTCAAATGGTTTTACTGGTAATGAGGATAAAAAGAAGGAATGAAACCTAAGGCAACAACTGTCTGAAACAACAACAACAACAACATCATCATCATCATCATCAAATAAAAATAAGTTAATCATTTTCACCTAGCTCTGGGAAGCCACGTGTCATACGTTGTCAAGTGTTGGGAATTAGCTCAAATGGTTTTACTGGTAATGAGGATAAAAAGAAGGAATGAAACCTAAGGCAACAACTGTCTGAAACAACAACAACAACAACAACAACAACATCATCATCATCATCATCATCATCATCAAATAAAAATAAGTTAATCATTTTCACCTAGCTCTGGGCAGCCACGTGTCATACGTTGTCAAATGTGGGGAATTAGCTCAAATGGTAGAGCGCTCGTTTAGCATACGAGAAGTAGCGGGATCGATACCTGCATTCTCCAATGGATGCTCTTTCTTTAATAAATGGTTCGAAAATGTTCAATCTGGTCTTACTTGGGAACAAAGATTTCATTCCAACAGCTTTAAAATAGTCTATTAAAAAAAACACACAGAAGCTGCCCCCTCTGAGGATCGAACTCAGGACCTTCAGATTATGAGACTGACGCGCTACCTACTGCGCTAAGGAGGCAGAGACACCTCGAGGTCGCCATTTATCAACCCTGTCCTACAAATTTCCAAAGCTGAGGGTAAACAAGCATACAACAACAGTCGCGAGCCAGGCAGGAGTCAAACCTACAATCTTCTGATGTGTAGTCAGACTATCCATTGTGCCACTGGCCCCTGTGTTCTGGAAGCACTGTTAACGCACACTCGGCAACAAGAAGAAAAACAGTGGTGGCAGCTATTGACTGCTGCAGTCAGCTGAGCTTGCCAGCCTTTTGCTGAATTGTGTATTGTCCTCAAAGAGCAACCCTCCCACCCTTCCTTCGATAGCTCAGCTGGTAGAGCGGAGGACTGTAGTGGAACACATTGGCATCCTTAGGTTGCTGGTTCAATTCCTGCTCGAAGGACAATACTTTTTTTTTTTTTCTCCTACCTGGTTTTACTGGTAATGAGGATAAAAAGAAGGAATGAAACCTAAGGCAACAACTGTCTGAAACAACAACAACAACAACAACATCATCATCATCATCATCATCAAATAAAAATAAGTTAATCATTTTCACCTAGCTCTGGGCAGCCACGTGTCATACGTTGTCAAGTGTGGGGAATTAGCTCAAATGGTTTTACTGGTAATGAGGATAAAAAGAAGGAATGAAACCTAAGGCAACAACTGTCTGAAACAACAACAACAACAACATCATCATCATCATCATCAAATAAAAATAAGTTAATCATTTTCACCTAGCTCTGGGAAGCCACGTGTCATACGTTGTCAAGTGTTGGGAATTAGCTCAAATGGTTTTACTGGTAATGAGGATAAAAAGAAGGAATGAAACCTAAGGCAACAACTGTCTGAAACAACAACAACAACAACAACAACAACATCATCATCATCATCATCATCATCATCATCAAATAAAAATAAGTTAATCATTTTCACCTAGCTCTGGGCAGCCACGTGTCATACGTTGTCAAATGTGGGGAATTAGCTCAAATGGTAGAGCGCTCGTTTAGCATACGAGAAGTAGCGGGATCGATACCTGCATTCTCCAATGGATGCTCTTTCTTTAATAAATGGTTCGAAAATGTTCAATCTGGTCTTACTTGGGAACAAAGATTTCATTCCAACAGCTTTAAAATAGTCTATTAAAAAAAACACACAGAAGCTGCCCCCTCTGAGGATCGAACTCAGGACCATCAGATTATGAGAATGACGCGCTACCTACTGCGCTAAGGAGGCAGAGACACCTCGAGGTCGCCATTTATCAACCCTGTCCTACAAATTTCCAAAGCTGAGGGTAAACAAGCATACAACAACAGTCGCGAGCCAGGCAGGAGTCAAACCTACAATCTTCTGATGTGTAGTCAGACTATCCATTGTGCCACTGGCCCCTGTGTTCTGGAAGCACTGTTAACGCACACTCGGCAACAAGAAGAAAAACAGTGGTGGCAGCTATTGACTGCTGCAGTCAGCTGAGCTTGCCAGCCTTTTGCTGAATTGTGTATTGTCCTCAAAGAGCAACCCTCCCACCCTTCCTTCGATAGCTCAGCTGGTAGAGCGGAGGACTGTAGTGGAACACATTGGCATCCTTAGGTCGCTGGTTCAATTCCGGCTCGAAGGACAATACTTTTTTTTTTTTTTTCTCCTACCTGGTTTTACTGGTAATGAGGATAAAAAGAAGGAATGAAACCTAAGGCAACAACTGTCTGAAACAACAACAACAACAACAACATCATCATCATCATCATCATCAAATAAAAATAAGTTAATCATTTTCACCTAGCTCTGGGCAGCCACGTGTCATACGTTGTCAAGTGTGGGGAATTAGCTCAAATGGTTTTACTGGTAATGAGGATAAAAAGAAGGAATGAAACCTAAGGCAACAACTGTCTGAAACAACAACAACAACAACATCATCATCATCATCATCAAATAAAAATAAGTTAATCATTTTCACCTAGCTCTGGGAAGCCACGTGTCATACGTTGTCAAGTGTTGGGAATTAGCTCAAATGGTTTTACTGGTAATGAGGATAAAAAGAAGGAAGGAAACCTAAGGCAACAACTGTCTGAAACAACAACAACAACAACAACAACAACATCATCATCATCATCATCATCATCATCAAATAAAAATAAGTTAATCATTTTCACCTAGCTCTGGGCAGCCACGTGTCATACGTTGTCAAATGTGGGGAATTAGCTCAAATGGTAGAGCGCTCGTTTAGCATACGAGAAGTAGCGGGATCGATACCTGCATTCTCCAATGGATGCTCTTTCTTTAATAAATGGTTCGAAAATGTTCAATCTGGTCTTACTTGGGAACAAAGATTTCATTCCAACAGCTTTAAAATAGTCTATTAAAAAAAACACACAGAAGCTGCCCCCTCTGAGGATCGAACTCAGGACCTTCAGATTATGAGACTGACGCGCTACCTACTGCGCTAAGGAGGCAGAGACACCTCGAGGTCGCCATTTATCAACCCTGTCCTACAAATTTCCAAAGCTGAGGGTAAACAAGCATACAACAACAGTCGCGAGCCAGGCAGGAGTCAAACCTACAATCTTCTGATGTGTAGTCAGACTATCCATTGTGCCACTGGCCCCTGTGTTCTGGAAGCACTGTTAACGCACACTCGGCAACAAGAAGAAAAACAGTGGTGGCAGCTATTGACTGCTGCAGTCAGCTGAGCTTGCCAGCCTTTTGCTGAATTGTGTATTGTCCTCAAAGAGCAACCCTCCCACCCTTCCTTCGATAGCTCAGCTGGTAGAGCGGAGGACTGTAGTGGAACACATTGGCATCCTTAGGTTGCTGGTTCAATTCCTGCTCGAAGGACAATACTTTTTTTTTTTTTCTCCTACCTGGTTTTACTGGTAATGAGGATAAAAAGAAGGAATGAAACCTAAGGCAACAACTGTCTGAAACAACAACAACAACAACAACATCATCATCATCATCATCATCAAATAAAAATAAGTTAATCATTTTCACCTAGCTCTGGGCAGCCACGTGTCATACGTTGTCAAGTGTGGGGAATTAGCTCAAATGGTTTTACTGGTAATGAGGATAAAAAGAAGGAATGAAACCTAAGGCAACAACTGTCCGAAACAACAACAACAACAACATCATCATCATCATCATCAAATAAAAATAAGTTAATCATTTTCACCTAGCTCTGGGAAGCCACGTGTCATACGTTGTCAAGTGTTGGGAATTAGCTCAAATGGTTTTACTGGTAATGAGGATAAAAAGAAGGAATGAAACCTAAGGCAACAACTGTCTGAAACAACAACAACAACAACAACAACAACATCAACATCATCATCATCATCATCATCATCAAATAAAAATAAGTTAATCATTTTCACCTAGCTCTGGGCAGCCACGTGTCATACGTTGTCAAATGTGGGGAATTAGCTCAAATGGTAGAGCGCTCGTTTAGCATACGAGAAGTAGCGGGATCGATACCTGCATTCTCCAATGGATGCTCTTTCTTTAATAAATGGTTCGAAAATGTTCAATCTGGTCTTACTTGGGAACAAAGATTTCATTCCAACAGCTTTAAAATAGTCTATTAAAAAAAACACACAGAAGCTGCCCCCTCTGAGGATCGAACTCAGGACCTTCAGATTATGAGACTGACGCGCTACCTACTGCGCTAAGGAGGCAGAGACACCTCGAGGTCGCCATTTATCAACCCTGTCCTACAAATTTCCAAAGCTGAGGGTAAACAAGCATACAACAACAGTCGCGAGCCAGGCAGGAGTCAAACCTACAATCTTCTGATGTGTAGTCAGACTATCCATTGTGCCACTGGCCCCTGTGTTCTGGAAGCACTGTTAACGCACACTCGGCAACAAGAAGAAAAACAGTGGTGGCAGCTATTGACTGCTGCAGTCAGCTGAGCTTGCCAGCCTTTTGCTGAATTGTGTATTATCCTCAAAGAGCAACCCTCCCACCCTTCCTTCGATAGCTCAGCTGGTAGAGCGGAGGACTGTAGTGGAACACATTGGCATCCTTAGGTTGCTGGTTCAATTCCTGCTCGAAGGACAATACTTTTTTTTTTTCTCCTACCTGGTTTTACTGGTAATGAGGATAAAAAGAAGGAATGAAACCTAAGGCAACAACTGTCTGAAACAACAACAACAACAACAACATCATCATCATCATCATCATCAAATAAAAATAAGTTAATCATTTTCACCTAGCTCTGGGCAGCCACGTGTCATACGTTGTCAAGTGTGGGGAATTAGCTCAAATGGTTTTACTGGTAATGAGGATAAAAAGAAGGAATGAAACCTAAGGCAACAACTGTCTGAAACAACAACAACAACAACATCATCATCATCATCATCAAATAAAAATAAGTTAATCATTTTCACCTAGCTCTGGGAAGCCACGTGTCATACGTTGTCAAGTGTTGGGAATTAGCTCAAATGGTTTTACTGGTAATGAGGATAAAAAGAAGGAATGAAACCTAAGGCAACAACTGTCTGAAACAACAACAACAACAACAACAACATCATCATCATCATCATCATCATCAAATAAAAATAAGTTAATCATTTTCACCTAGCTCTGGGCAGCCACGTGTCATACGTTGTCAAATGTGGGGAATTAGCTCAAATGGTAGAGCGCTCGTTTAGCATACGAGAAGTAGCGGGATCGATACCTGCATTCTCCAATGGATGCTCTTTCTTTAATAAATGGTTCGAAAATGTTCAATCTGGTCTTACTTGGGAACAAAGATTTCATTCCAACAGCTTTAAAATAGTCTATTAAAAAAAACACACAGAAGCTGCCCCCTCTGAGGATCGAACTCAGGACCTTCAGATTATGAGACTGACGCGCTACCTACTGCGCTAAGGAGGCAGAGACACCTCGAGGTCGCCATTTATCAACCCTGTCCTACAAATTTCCAAAGCTGAGGGTAAACAAGCATACAACAACAGTCGCGAGCCAGGCAGGAGTCAAACCTACAATCTTCTGATGTGTAGTCAGACTATCCATTGTGCCACTGGCCCCTGTGTTCTGGAAGCACTGTTAACGCACACTCGGCAACAAGAAGAAAAACAGTGGTGGCAGCTATTGACTGCTGCAGTCAGCTGAGCTTGCCAGCCTTTTGCTGAATTGTGTATTGTCCTCAAAGAGCCACTCTCCCATCCTTCCTTCGATAGCTCAGCTGGTAGAGCGGAGGACTGTAGTGGAACACATTGGCATCCTTAGGTCGCTGGTTCAATTCCGGCTCGAAGGACAATACTTTTTTTTTTTTTTCTCCTACCTGGTTTTACTGGTAATGAGGATAAAAAGAAGGAATGAAACCTAAGGCAACAACTGTCTGAAACAACAACAACAACAACAACATCATCATCATCATCATCATCAAATAAAAATAAGTTAATCATTTTCACCTAGCTCTGGGCAGCCACGTGTCATACGTTGTCAAGTGTGGGGAATTAGCTCAAATGGTTTTACTGGTAATGAGGATAAAAAGAAGGAATGAAACCTAAGGCAACAACTGTCTGAAACAACAACAACAACAACATCATCATCATCATCATCAAATAAAAATAAGTTAATCATTTTCACCTAGCTCTGGGAAGCCACGTGTCATACGTTGTCAAGTGTTGGGAATTAGCTCAAATGGTTTTACTGGTAATGAGGATAAAAAGAAGGAATGAAACCTAAGGCAACAACTGTCTGAAACAACAACAACAACAACAACAACAACATCATCATCATCATCATCATCAAATAAAAATAAGTTAATCATTTTCACCTAGCTCTGGGCAGCCACGTGTCATACGTTGTCAAATGTGGGGAATTAGCTCAAATGGTAGAGCGCTCGTTTAGCATACGAGAAGTAGCGGGATCGATACCTGCATTCTCCAATGGATGCTCTTTCTTTAATAAATGGTTCGAAAATGTTCAATCTGGTCTTACTTGGGAACAAAGATTTCATTCCAACAGCTTTAAAATAGTCTATTAAAAAAAACACACAGAAGCTGCCCCCTCTGAGGATCGAACTCAGGACCTTCAGATTATGAGACTGACGCGCTACCTACTGCGCTAAGGAGGCAGAGACACCTCGAGGTCGCCATTTATCAACCCTGTCCTACAAATTTCCAAAGCTGAGGGTAAACAAGCATACAACAACAGTCGCGAGCCAGGCAGGAGTCAAACCTACAATCTTCTGATGTGTAGTCAGACTATCCATTTTTCCACTGGCCCCTGTGTTCTGGAAGCACTGTTAACGCACACTCGGCAACAAGAAGAAAAACAGTGGTGGCAGCTATTGACTGCTGCAGTCAGCTGAGCTTGCCAGCCTTTTGCTGAATTGTGTATTGTCCTCAAAGAGCAACCCTCCCACCCTTCCTTCGATAGCTCAGCTGGTAGAGCGGAGGACTGTAGTGGAACACATTGGCATCCTTAGGTTGCTGGTTCAATTCCTGCTCGAAGGACAATACTTTTTTTTTTTTTCTCCTACCTGGTTTTACTGGTAATGAGGATAAAAAGAAGGAATGAAACCTAAGGCAACAACTGTCTGAAACAACAACAACAACAACAACATCATCATCATCATCATCATCAAATAAAAATAAGTTAATCATTTTCACCTAGCTCTGGGCAGCCACGTGTCATACGTTGTCAAGTGTGGGGAATTAGCTCAAATGGTTTTACTGGTAATGAGGATAAAAAGAAGGAATGAAACCTAAGGCAACAACTGTCTGAAACAACAACAACAACAACATCATCATCATCATCATCAAATAAAAATAAGTTAATCATTTTCACCTAGCTCTGGGAAGCCACGTGTCATACGTTGTCAAGTGTTGGGAATTAGCTCAAATGGTTTTACTGGTAATGAGGATAAAAAGAAGGAATGAAACCTAAGGCAACAACTGTCTGAAACAACAACAACAACAACAACATCATCATCATCATCATCATCATCAAATAAAAATAAGTTAATCATTTTCACCTAGCTCTGGGCAGCCACGTGTCATACGTTGTCAAATGTGGGGAATTAGCTCAAATGGTAGAGCGCTCGTTTAGCATACGAGAAGTAGCGGGATCGATACCTGCATTCTCCAATGGATGCTCTTTCTTTAATAAATGGTTCGAAAATGTTCAATCTGGTCTTACTTGGGAACAAAGATTTCATTCCAACAGCTTTAAAATAGTCTATTAAAAAAAACACACAGAAGCTGCCCCCTCTGAGGATCGAACTCAGGACCTTCAGATTATGAGACTGACGCGCTACCTACTGCGCTAAGGAGGCAGAGACACCTCGAGGTCGCCATTTATCAACCCTGTCCTACAAATTTCCAAAGCTGAGGGTAAACAAGCATACAACAACAGTCGCGAGCCAGGCAGGAGTCAAACCTACAATCTTCTGATGTGTAGTCAGACTATCCATTGTGCCACTGGCCCCTGTGTTCTGGAAGCACTGTTAACGCACACTCGGCAACAAGAAGAAAAACAGTGGTGGCAGCTATTGACTGCTGCAGTCAGCTGAGCTTGCCAGCCTTTTGCTGAATTGTGTATTGTCCTCAAAGAGCCACTCTCCCATCCTTCCTTCGATAGCTCAGCTGGTAGAGCGGAGGACTGTAGTGGAACACATTGGCATCCTTAGGTCGCTGGTTCAATTCCGGCTCGAAGGACAATACTTTTTTTTTTTTTTCTCCTACCTGGTTTTACTGGTAATGAGGATAAAAAGAAGGAATGAAACCTAAGGCAACAACTGTCTGAAACAACAACAACAACAACAACATCATCATCATCATCATCATCAAATAAAAATAAGTTAATCATTTTCACCTAGCTCTGGGCAGCCACGTGTCATACGTTGTCAAGTGTGGGGAATTAGCTCAAATGGTTTTACTGGTAATGAGGATAAAAAGAAGGAATGAAACCTAAGGCAACAACTGTCTGAAACAACAACAACAACAACATCATCATCATCATCATCAAATAAAAATAAGTTAATCATTTTCACCTAGCTCTGGGAAGCCACGTGTCATACGTTGTCAAGTGTTGGGAATTAGCTCAAATGGTTTTACTGGTAATGAGGATAAAAAGAAGGAATGAAACCTAAGGCAACAACTGTCTGAAACAACAACAACAACAACAACAACAACATCATCATCATCATCATCATCATCAAATAAAAATAAGTTAATCATTTTCACCTAGCTCTGGGCAGCCACGTGTCATACGTTGTCAAATGTGGGGAATTAGCTCAAATGGTAGAGCGCTCGTTTAGCATACGAGAAGTAGCGGGATCGATACCTGCATTCTCCAATGGATGCTCTTTCTTTAATAAATGGTTCGAAAATGTTCAATCTGGTCTTACTTGGGAACAAAGATTTCATTCCAACAGCTTTAAAATAGTCTATTAAAAAAAACACACAGAAGCTGCCCCCTCTGAGGATCGAACTCAGGACCTTCAGATTATGAGACTGACGCGCTACCTACTGCGCTAAGGAGGCAGAGACACCTCGAGGTCGCCATTTATCAACCCTGTCCTACAAATTTCCAAAGCTGAGGGTAAACAAGCATACAACAACAGTCGCGAGCCAGGCAGGAGTCAAACCTACAATCTTCTGATGTGTAGTCAGACTATCCATTGTGCCACTGGCCCCTGTGTTCTGGAAGCACTGTTAACGCACACTCGGCAACAAGAAGAAAAACAGTGGTGGCAGCTATTGACTGCTGCAGTCAGCTGAGCTTGCCAGCCTTTTGCTGAATTGTGTATTGTCCTCAAAGAGCCACTCTCCCATCCTTCCTTCGATAGCTCAGCTGGTAGAGCGGAGGACTGTAGTGGAACACATTGGCATCCTTAGGTCGCTGGTTCAATTCCGGCTCGAAGGACAATACTTTTTTTTTTTTTTCTCCTACCTGGTTTTACTGGTAATGAGGATAAAAAGAAGGAATGAAACCTAAGGCAACAACTGTCTGAAACAACAACAACAACAACAACAACATCATCATCATCATCATCATCAAATAAAAATAAGTTAATCATTTTCACCTAGCTCTGGGCAGCCACGTGTCATACGTTGTCAAGTGTGGGGAATTAGCTCAAATGGTTTTACTGGTAATGAGGATAAAAAGAAGGAATGAAACCTAAGGCAACAACTGTCTGAAACAACAACAACAACAACATCATCATCATCATCATCAAATAAAAATAAGTTAATCATTTTCACCTAGCTCTGGGAAGCCACGTGTCATACGTTGTCAAGTGTTGGGAATTAGCTCAAATGGTTTTACTGGTAATGAGGATAAAAAGAAGGAATGAAACCTAAGGCAACAACTGTCTGAAACAACAACAACAACAACAACAACATCATCATCATCATCATCATCATCAAATAAAAATAAGTTAATCATTTTCACCTAGCTCTGGGCAGCCACGTGTCATACGTTGTCAAATGTGGGGAATTAGCTCAAATGGTAGAGCGCTCGTTTAGCATACGAGAAGTAGCGGGATCGATACCTGCATTCTCCAATGGATGCTCTTTCTTTAATAAATGGTTCGAAAATGTTCAATCTGGTCTTACTTGGGAACAAAGATTTCATTCCAACAGCTTTAAAATAGTCTATTAAAAAAAACACACAGAAGCTGCCCCCTCTGAGGATCGAACTCAGGACCTTCAGATTATGAGACTGACGCGCTACCTACTGCGCTAAGGAGGCAGAGACACCTCGAGGTCGCCATTTATCAACCCTGTCCTACAAATTTCCAAAGCTGAGGGTAAACAAGCATACAACAACAGTCGCGAGCCAGGCAGGAGTCAAACCTACAATCTTCTGATGTGTAGTCAGACTATCCATTGTGCCACTGGCCCCTGTGTTCTGGAAGCACTGTTAACGCACACTCGGCAACAAGAAGAAAAACAGTGGTGGCAGCTATTGACTGCTGCAGTCAGCTGAGCTTGCCAGCCTTTTGCTGAATTGTGTATTGTCCTCAAAGAGCCACTCTCCCATCCTTCCTTCGATAGCTCAGCTGGTAGAGCGGAGGACTGTAGTGGAACACATTGGCATCCTTAGGTCGCTGGTTCAATTCCGGCTCGAAGGACAATACTTTTTTTTTTTTTTCTCCTACCTGGTTTTACTGGTAATGAGGATAAAAAGAAGGAATGAAACCTAAGGCAACAACTGTCTGAAACAACAACAACAACAACAACATCATCATCATCATCATCATCAAATAAAAATAAGTTAATCATTTTCACCTAGCTCTGGGCAGCCACGTGTCATACGTTGTCAAGTGTGGGGAATTAGCTCAAATGGTTTTACTGGTAATGAGGATAAAAAGAAGGAATGAAACCTAAGGCAACAACTGTCTGAAACAACAACAACAACAACATCATCATCATCATCATCAAATAAAAATAAGTTAATCATTTTCACCTAGCTCTGGGAAGCCACGTGTCATACGTTGTCAAGTGTTGGGAATTAGCTCAAATGGTTTTACTGGTAATGAGGATAAAAAGAAGGAATGAAACCTAAGGCAACAACTGTCTGAAACAACAACAACAACAACAACAACATCATCATCATCATCATCATCATCAAATAAAAATAAGTTAATCATTTTCACCTAGCTCTGGGCAGCCACGTGTCATACGTTGTCAAATGTGGGGAATTAGCTCAAATGGTAGAGCGCTCGTTTAGCATACGAGAAGTAGCGGGATCGATACCTGCATTCTCCAATGGATGCTCTTTCTTTAATAAATGGTTCGAAAATGTTCAATCTGGTCTTACTTGGGAACAAAGATTTCATTCCAACAGCTTTAAAATAGTCTATTAAAAAAAACACACAGAAGCTGCCCCCTCTGAGGATCGAACTCAGGACCTTCAGATTATGAGACTGACGCGCTACCTACTGCGCTAAGGAGGCAGAGACACCTCGAGGTCGCCATTTATCAACCCTGTCCTACAAATTTCCAAAGCTGAGGGTAAACAAGCATACAACAACAGTCGCGAGCCAGGCAGGAGTCAAACCTACAATCTTCTGATGTGTAGTCAGACTATCCATTGTGCCACTGGCCCCTGTGTTCTGGAAGCACTGTTAACGCACACTCGGCAACAAGAAGAAAAACAGTGGTGGCAGCTATTGACTGCTGCAGTCAGCTGAGCTTGCCAGCCTTTTGCTGAATTGTGTATTGTCCTCAAAGAGCCACTCTCCCATCCTTCCTTCGATAGCTCAGCTGGTAGAGCGGAGGACTGTAGTGGAACACATTGGCATCCTTAGGTCGCTGGTTCAATTCCGGCTCGAAGGACAATACTTTTTTTTTTTTTTCTCCTACCTGGTTTTACTGGTAATGAGGATAAAAAGAAGGAATGAAACCTAAGGCAACAACTGTCTGAAACAACAACAACAACAACAACAACATCATCATCATCATCATCATCAAATAAAAATAAGTTAATCATTTTCACCTAGCTCTGGGCAGCCACGTGTCATACGTTGTCAAGTGTGGGGAATTAGCTCAAATGGTTTTACTGGTAATGAGGATAAAAAGAAGGAATGAAACCTAAGGCAACAACTGTCTGAAACAACAACAACAACAACATCATCATCATCATCATCAAATAAAAATAAGTTAATCATTTTCACCTAGCTCTGGGAAGCCACGTGTCATACGTTGTCAAGTGTTGGGAATTAGCTCAAATGGTTTTACTGGTAATGAGGATAAAAAGAAGGAATGAAACCTAAGGCAACAACTGTCTGAAACAACAACAACAACAACAACATCATCATCATCATCATCATCATCATCAAATAAAAATAAGTTAATCATTTTCACCTAGCTCTGGGCAGCCACGTGTCATACGTTGTCAAATGTGGGGAATTAGCTCAAATGGTAGAGCGCTCGTTTAGCATACGAGAAGTAGCGGGATCGATACCTGCATTCTCCAATGGATGCTCTTTCTTTAATAAATGGTTCGAAAATGTTCAATCTGGTCTTACTTGGGAACAAAGATTTCATTCCAACAGCTTTAAAATAGTCTATTAAAAAAAACACACAGAAGCTGCCCCCTCTGAGGATCGAACTCAGGACCTTCAGATTATGAGACTGACGCGCTACCTACTGCGCTAAGGAGGCAGAGACACCTCGAGGTCGCCATTTATCAACCCTGTCCTACAAATTTCCAAAGCTGAGGGTAAACAAGCATACAACAACAGTCGCGAGCCAGGCAGGAGTCAAACCTACAATCTTCTGATGTGTAGTCAGACTATCCATTGTGCCACTGGCCCCTGTGTTCTGGAAGCACTGTTAACGCACACTCGGCAACAAGAAGAAAAACAGTGGTGGCAGCTATTGACTGCTGCAGTCAGCTGAGCTTGCCAGCCTTTTGCTGAATTGTGTATTGTCCTCAAAGAGCCACTCTCCCATCCTTCCTTCGATAGCTCAGCTGGTAGAGCGGAGGACTGTAGTGGAACACATTGGCATCCTTAGGTCGCTGGTTCAATTCCGGCTCGAAGGACAATACTTTTTTTTTTTTTTCTCCTACCTGGTTTTACTGGTAATGAGGATAAAAAGAAGGAATGAAACCTAAGGCAACAACTGTCTGAAACAACAACAACAACAACAACATCATCATCATCATCATCATCAAATAAAAATAAGTTAATCATTTTCACCTAGCTCTGGGCAGCCACGTGTCATACGTTGTCAAGTGTGGGGAATTAGCTCAAATGGTTTTACTGGTAATGAGGATAAAAAGAAGGAATGAAACCTAAGGCAACAACTGTCTGAAACAACAACAACAACAACATCATCATCATCATCATCAAATAAAAATAAGTTAATCATTTTCACCTAGCTCTGGGAAGCCACGTGTCATACGTTGTCAAGTGTTGGGAATTAGCTCAAATGGTTTTACTGGTAATGAGGATAAAAAGAAGGAATGAAACCTAAGGCAACAACTGTCTGAAACAACAACAACAACAACAACAACATCATCATCATCATCATCATCATCAAATAAAAATAAGTTAATCATTTTCACCTAGCTCTGGGCAGCCACGTGTCATACGTTGTCAAATGTGGGGAATTAGCTCAAATGGTAGAGCGCTCGTTTAGCATACGAGAAGTAGCGGGATCGATACCTGCATTCTCCAATGGATGCTCTTTCTTTAATAAATGGTTCGAAAATGTTCAATCTGGTCTTACTTGGGAACAAAGATTTCATTCCAACAGCTTTAAAATAGTCTATTAAAAAAAACACACAGAAGCTGCCCCCTCTGAGGATCGAACTCAGGACCTTCAGATTATGAGACTGACGCGCTACCTACTGCGCTAAGGAGGCAGAGACACCTCGAGGTCGCCATTTATCAACCCTGTCCTACAAATTTCCAAAGCTGAGGGTAAACAAGCATACAACAACAGTCGCGAGCCAGGCAGGAGTCAAACCTACAATCTTCTGATGTGTAGTCAGACTATCCATTGTGCCACTGGCCCCTGTGTTCTGGAAGCACTGTTAACGCACACTCGGCAACAAGAAGAAAAACAGTGGTGGCAGCTATTGACTGCTGCAGTCAGCTGAGCTTGCCAGCCTTTTGCTGAATTGTGTATTGTCCTCAAAGAGCCACTCTCCCATCCTTCCTTCGATAGCTCAGCTGGTAGAGCGGAGGACTGTAGTGGAACACATTGGCATCCTTAGGTCGCTGGTTCAATTCCGGCTCGAAGGACAATACTTTTTTTTTTTTTTCTCCTACCTGGTTTTACTGGTAATGAGGATAAAAAGAAGGAATGAAACCTAAGGCAACAACTGTCTGAAACAACAACAACAACAACAACATCATCATCATCATCATCATCAAATAAAAATAAGTTAATCATTTTCACCTAGCTCTGGGCAGCCACGTGTCATACGTTGTCAAGTGTGGGGAATTAGCTCAAATGGTTTTACTGGTAATGAGGATAAAAAGAAGGAATGAAACCTAAGGCAACAACTGTCTGAAACAACAACAACAACAACATCATCATCATCATCATCAAATAAAAATAAGTTAATCATTTTCACCTAGCTCTGGGAAGCCACGTGTCATACGTTGTCAAGTGTTGGGAATTAGCTCAAATGGTTTTACTGGTAATGAGGATAAAAAGAAGGAATGAAACCTAAGGCAACAACTGTCTGAAACAACAACAACAACAACAACAACATCATCATCATCATCATCATCATCAAATAAAAATAAGTTAATCATTTTCACCTAGCTCTGGGCAGCCACGTGTCATACGTTGTCAAATGTGGGGAATTAGCTCAAATGGTAGAGCGCTCGTTTAGCATACGAGAAGTAGCGGGATCGATACCTGCATTCTCCAATGGATGCTCTTTCTTTAATAAATGGTTCGAAAATGTTCAATCTGGTCTTACTTGGGAACAAAGATTTCATTCCAACAGCTTTAAAATAGTCTATTAAAAAAAACACACAGAAGCTGCCCCCTCTGAGGATCGAACTCAGGACCTTCAGATTATGAGACTGACGCGCTACCTACTGCGCTAAGGAGGCAGAGACACCTCGAGGTCGCCATTTATCAACCCTGTCCTACAAATTTCCAAAGCTGAGGGTAAACAAGCATACAACAACAGTCGCGAGCCAGGCAGGAGTCAAACCTACAATCTTCTGATGTGTAGTCAGACTATCCATTGTGCCACTGGCCCCTGTGTTCTGGAAGCACTGTTAACGCACACTCGGCAACAAGAAGAAAAACAGTGGTGGCAGCTATTGACTGCTGCAGTCAGCTGAGCTTGCCAGCCTTTTGCTGAATTGTGTATTGTCCTCAAAGAGCCACTCTCCCATCCTTCCTTCGATAGCTCAGCTGGTAGAGCGGAGGACTGTAGTGGAACACATTGGCATCCTTAGGTCGCTGGTTCAATTCCGGCTCGAAGGACAATACTTTTTTTTTTTTTTCTCCTACCTGGTTTTACTGGTAATGAGGATAAAAAGAAGGAATGAAACCTAAGGCAACAACTGTCTGAAACAACAACAACAACAACAACAACATCATCATCATCATCATCATCAAATAAAAATAAGTTAATCATTTTCACCTAGCTCTGGGCAGCCACGTGTCATACGTTGTCAAGTGTGGGGAATTAGCTCAAATGGTTTTACTGGTAATGAGGATAAAAAGAAGGAATGAAACCTAAGGCAACAACTGTCTGAAACAACAACAACAACAACATCATCATCATCATCATCAAATAAAAATAAGTTAATCATTTTCACCTAGCTCTGGGAAGCCACGTGTCATACGTTGTCAAGTGTTGGGAATTAGCTCAAATGGTTTTACTGGTAATGAGGATAAAAAGAAGGAATGAAACCTAAGGCAACAACTGTCTGAAACAACAACAACAACAACAACAACATCATCATCATCATCATCATCAAATAAAAATAAGTTAATCATTTTCACCTAGCTCTGGGCAGCCACGTGTCATACGTTGTCAAATGTGGGGAATTAGCTCAAATGGTAGAGCGCTCGTTTAGCATGCGAGAAGTAGCGGGATCGATACCTGCATTCTCCAATGGATGCTCTTTCTTTAATAAATGGTTCGAAAATGTTCAATCTGATCTTACTTGGGAACAAAGATTTCATTCCAACAGCTGTAAAATAGTCTATTAAAAAAAACACACAGAAGCTGCCCCCTCTGAGGATCGAACTCAGGACCTTCAGATTATGAGACTGACGCGCTACCTACTGCGCTAAGGAGGCAGAGACACCTCGAGGTCGCCATTTATCAACCCTGTCCTACAAATTTCCAAAGCTGAGGGTAAACAAGCATACAACAACAGTCGCGAGCCAGGCAGGAGTCAAACCTACAATCTTCTGATGTGTAGTCAGACTATCCATTGTGCCACTGGCCCCTGTGTTCTGGAAGCACTGTTAACGCACACTCGGCAACAAGAAGAAAAACAGTGGTGGCAGCTATTGACTGCTGCAGTCAGCTGAGCTTGCCAGCCTTTTGCTGAATTGTGTATTGTCCTCAAAGAGCCACTCTCCCATCCTTCCTTCGATAGCTCAGCTGGTAGAGCGGAGGACTGTAGTGGAACACATTGGCATCCTTAGGTCGCTGGTTCAATTCCGGCTCGAAGGACAATACTTTTTTTTTTTTTTCTCCTACCTGGTTTTACTGGTAATGAGGATAAAAAGAAGGAATGAAACCTAAGGCAACAACTGTCTGAAACAACAACAACAACAACAACATCATCATCATCATCATCATCAAATAAAAATAAGTTAATCATTTTCACCTAGCTCTGGGCAGCCACGTGTCATACGTTGTCAAGTGTGGGGAATTAGCTCAAATGGTTTTACTGGTAATGAGGATAAAAAGAAGGAATGAAACCTAAGGCAACAACTGTCTGAAACAACAACAACAACAACATCATCATCATCATCATCAAATAAAAATAAGTTAATCATTTTCACCTAGCTCTGGGAAGCCACGTGTCATACGTTGTCAAGTGTTGGGAATTAGCTCAAATGGTTTTACTGGTAATGAGGATAAAAAGAAGGAATGAAACCTAAGGCAACAACTGTCTGAAACAACAACAACAACAACAACAACATCATCATCATCATCATCATCATCAAATAAAAATAAGTTAATCATTTTCACCTAGCTCTGGGCAGCCACGTGTCATACGTTGTCAAATGTGGGGAATTAGCTCAAATGGTAGAGCGCTCGTTTAGCATACGAGAAGTAGCGGGATCGATACCTGCATTCTCCAATGGATGCTCTTTCTTTAATAAATGGTTCGAAAATGTTCAATCTGGTCTTACTTGGGAACAAAGATTTCATTCCAACAGCTTTAAAATAGTCTATTAAAAAAAACACACAGAAGCTGCCCCCTCTGAGGATCGAACTCAGGACCTTCAGATTATGAGACTGACGCGCTACCTACTGCGCTAAGGAGGCAGAGACACCTCGAGGTCGCCATTTATCAACCCTGTCCTACAAATTTCCAAAGCTGAGGGTAAACAAGCATACAACAACAGTCGCGAGCCAGGCAGGAGTCAAACCTACAATCTTCTGATGTGTAGTCAGACTATCCATTGTGCCACTGGCCCCTGTGTTCTGGAAGCACTGTTAACGCACACTCGGCAACAAGAAGAAAAACAGTGGTGGCAGCTATTGACTGCTGCAGTCAGCTGAGCTTGCCAGCCTTTTGCTGAATTGTGTATTGTCCTCAAAGAGCCACTCTCCCATCCTTCCTTCGATAGCTCAGCTGGTAGAGCGGAGGACTGTAGTGGAACACATTGGCATCCTTAGGTCGCTGGTTCAATTCCGGCTCGAAGGACAATACTTTTTTTTTTTTTTCTCCTACCTGGTTTTACTGGTAATGAGGATAAAAAGAAGGAATGAAACCTAAGGCAACAACTGTCTGAAACAACAACAACAACAACAACAACATCATCATCATCATCATCATCAAATAAAAATAAGTTAATCATTTTCACCTAGCTCTGGGCAGCCACGTGTCATACGTTGTCAAGTGTGGGGAATTAGCTCAAATGGTTTTACTGGTAATGAGGATAAAAAGAAGGAATGAAACCTAAGGCAACAACTGTCTGAAACAACAACAACAACAACATCATCATCATCATCATCAAATAAAAATAAGTTAATCATTTTCACCTAGCTCTGGGAAGCCACGTGTCATACGTTGTCAAGTGTTGGGAATTAGCTCAAATGGTTTTACTGGTAATGAGGATAAAAAGAAGGAATGAAACCTAAGGCAACAACTGTCTGAAACAACAACAACAACAACAACAACATCATCATCATCATCATCATCAAATAAAAATAAGTTAATCATTTTCACCTAGCTCTGGGCAGCCACGTGTCATACGTTGTCAAATGTGGGGAATTAGCTCAAATGGTAGAGCGCTCGTTTAGCATGCGAGAAGTAGCGGGATCGATACCTGCATTCTCCAATGGATGCTCTTTCTTTAATAAATGGTTCGAAAATGTTCAATCTGGTCTAACTTGGGAACAAAGATTTCATTCCAACAGCTGTAAAATAGTCTATTAAAAAAAACACACAGAAGCTGCCCCCTCTGAGGATCGAACTCAGGACCTTCAGATTATGAGACTGACGCGCTACCTACTGCGCTAAGGAGGCAGAGACACCTCGAGGTCGCCATTTATCAACCCTGTCCTACAAATTTCCAAAGCTGAGGGTAAACAAGCATACAACAACAGTCGCGAGCCAGGCAGGAGTCAAACCTACAATCTTCTGATGTGTAGTCAGACTATCCATTGTGCCACTGGCCCCTGTGTTCTGGAAGCACTGTTAACGCACACTCGGCAACAAGAAGAAAAACAGTGGTGGCAGCTATTGACTGCTGCAGTCAGCTGAGCTTGCCAGCCTTTTGCTGAATTGTGTATTGTCCTCAAGGAGCAACCCTCCCACCCTTCCTTCGATAGCTCAGCTGGTAGAGCGGAGGACTGTAGTGGAACACATTGGCATCCTTAGGTCGCTGGTTCAATTCCGGCTCGAAGGACAATACTTTTTTTTTTTTTTTCTCCTACCTGGTTTTACTGGTAATGAGGATAAAAAGAAGGAATGAAACCTAAGGCAACAACTGTCTGAAACAACAACAACAACAACAACATCATCATCATCATCATCATCAAATAAAAATAAGTTAATCATTTTCACCTAGCTCTGGGCAGCCACGTGTCATACGTTGTCAAGTGTGGGGAATTAGCTCAAATGGTTTTACTGGTAATGAGGATAAAAAGAAGGAATGAAACCTAAGGCAACAACTGTCTGAAACAACAACAACAACAACAACAACATCATCATCATCATCATCATCAAATAAAAATAAGTTAATCATTTTCACCTAGCTCTGGGCAGCCACGTGTCATACGTTGTCAAATGTGGGGAATTAGCTCAAATGGTAGAGCGCTCGTTTAGCATGCGAGAAGTAGCGGGATCGATACCTGCATTCTCCAATGGATGCTCTTTCTTTAATAAATGGTTCGAAAATGTTCAATCTGGTCTAACTTGGGAACAAAGATTTCATTCCAACAGCTGTAAAATAGTCTATTAAAAAAAACACACAGAAGCTGCCCCCTCTGAGGATCGAACTCAGGACCTTCAGATTATGAGACTGACGCGCTACCTACTGCGCTAAGGAGGCAGAGACACCTCGAGGTCGCCATTTATCAACCCTGTCCTACAAATTTCCAAAGCTGAGGGTAAACAAGCATACAACAACAGTCGCGAGCCAGGCAGGAGTCAAACCTACAATCTTCTGATGTGTAGTCAGACTATCCATTGTGCCACTGGCCCCTGTGTTCTGGAAGCACTGTTAACGCACACTCGGCAACAAGAAGAAAAACAGTGGTGGCAGCTATTGACTGCTGCAGTCAGCTGAGCTTGCCAGCCTTTTGCTGAATTGTGTATTGTCCTCAAGGAGCAACCCTCCCACCCTTCCTTCGATAGCTCAGCTGGTAGAGCGGAGGACTGTAGTGGAACACATTGGCATCCTTAGGTCGCTGGTTCAATTCCGGCTCGAAGGATAATACTTTTTTTTTTTTTTTCTCCTACCTGGTTTTACTGGTAATGAGGATAAAAAGAAGGAATGAAACCTAAGGCAACAACTGTCTGAAACAACAACAACAACAACAACATCATCATCATCATCATCATCAAATAAAAATAAGTTAATCATTTTCACCTAGCTCTGGGCAGCCACGTGTCATACGTTGTCAAGTGTGGGGAATTAGCTCAAATGGTTTTACTGGTAATGAGGATAAAAAGAAGGAATGAAACCTAAGGCAACAACTGTCTGAAACAACAACAACAACAACAACAACATCATCATCATCATCATCATCAAATAAAAATAAGTTAATCATTTTCACCTAGCTCTGGGCAGCCACGTGTCATACGTTGTCAAATGTGGGGAATTAGCTCAAATGGTAGAGCGCTCGTTTAGCATGCGAGAAGTAGCGGGATCGATACCTGCATTCTCCAATGGATGCTCTTTCTTTAATAAATGGTTCGAAAATGTTCAATCTGGTCTAACTTGGGAACAAAGATTTCATTCCAACAGCTGTAAAATAGTCTATTAAAAAAAACACACAGAAGCTGCCCCCTCTGAGGATCGAACTCAGGACCTTCAGATTATGAGACTGACGCGCTACCTACTGCGCTAAGGAGGCAGAGACACCTCGAGGTCGCCATTTATCAACCCTGTCCTACAAATTTCCAAAGCTGAGGGTAAACAAGCATACAACAACAGTCGCGAGCCAGGCAGGAGTCAAACCTACAATCTTCTGATGTGTAGTCAGACTATCCATTGTGCCACTGGCCCCTGTGTTCTGGAAGCACTGTTAACGCACACTCGGCAACAAGAAGAAAAACAGTGGTGGCAGCTATTGACTGCTGCAGTCAGCTGAGCTTGCCAGCCTTTTGCTGAATTGTGTATTGTCCTCAAGGAGCAACCCTCCCACCCTTCCTTCGATAGCTCAGCTGGTAGAGCGGAGGACTGTAGTGGAACACATTGGCATCCTTAGGTCGCTGGTTCAATTCCGGCTCGAAGGATAATACTTTTTTTTTTTTTTTCTCCTACCTGGTTTTACTGGTAATGAGGATAAAAAGAAGGAATGAAACCTAAGGCAACAACTGTCTGAAACAACAACAACAACAACAACATCATCATCATCATCATCATCAAATAAAAATAAGTTAATCATTTTCACCTAGCTCTGGGCAGCCACGTGTCATACGTTGTCAAGTGTGGGGAATTAGCTCAAATGGTTTTACTGGTAATGAGGATAAAAAGAAGGAATGAAACCTAAGGCAACAACTGTCTGAAACAACAACAACAACAACAACAACATCATCATCATCATCATCATCAAATAAAAATAAGTTAATCATTTTCACCTAGCTCTGGGCAGCCACGTGTCATACGTTGTCAAATGTGGGGAATTAGCTCAAATGGTAGAGCGCTCGTTTAGCATGCGAGAAGTAGCGGGATCGATACCTGCATTCTCCAATGGATGCTCTTTCTTTAATAAATGGTTCGAAAATGTTCAATCTGGTCTAACTTGGGAACAAAGATTTCATTCCAACAGCTGTAAAATAGTCTATTAAAAAAAACACACAGAAGCTGCCCCCTCTGAGGATCGAACTCAGGACCTTCAGATTATGAGACTGACGCGCTACCTACTGCGCTAAGGAGGCAGAGACACCTCGAGGTCGCCATTTATCAACCCTGTCCTACAAATTTCCAAAGCTGAGGGTAAACAAGCATACAACAACAGTCGCGAGCCAGGCAGGAGTCAAACCTACAATCTTCTGATGTGTAGTCAGACTATCCATTGTGCCACTGGCCCCTGTGTTCTGGAAGCACTGTTAACGCACACTCGGCAACAAGAAGAAAAACAGTGGTGGCAGCTATTGACTGCTGCAGTCAGCTGAGCTTGCCAGCCTTTTGCTGAATTGTGTATTGTCCTCAAGGAGCAACCCTCCCACCCTTCCTTCGATAGCTCAGCTGGTAGAGCGGAGGACTGTAGTGGAACACATTGGCATCCTTAGGTCGCTGGTTCAATTCCGGCTCGAAGGACAATACTTTTTTTTTTTTTTTCTCCTACCTGGTTTTACTGGTAATGAGGATAAAAAGAAGGAATGAAACCTAAGGCAACAACTGTCTGAAACAACAACAACAACAACAACATCATCATCATCATCATCATCAAATAAAAATAAGTTAATCATTTTCACCTAGCTCTGGGCAGCCACGTGTCATACGTTGTCAAGTGTGGGGAATTAGCTCAAATGGTTTTACTGGTAATGAGGATAAAAAGAAGGAATGAAACCTAAGGCAACAACTGTCTGAAACAACAACAACAACAACAACAACATCATCATCATCATCATCATCAAATAAAAATAAGTTAATCATTTTCACCTAGCTCTGGGCAGCCACGTGTCATACGTTGTCAAATGTGGGGAATTAGCTCAAATGGTAGAGCGCTCGTTTAGCATGCGAGAAGTAGCGGGATCGATACCTGCATTCTCCAATGGATGCTCTTTCTTTAATAAATGGTTCGAAAATGTTCAATCTGGTCTAACTTGGGAACAAAGATTTCATTCCAACAGCTGTAAAATAGTCTATTAAAAAAAACACACAGAAGCTGCCCCCTCTGAGGATCGAACTCAGGACCTTCAGATTATGAGACTGACGCGCTACCTACTGCGCTAAGGAGGCAGAGACACCTCGAGGTCGCCATTTATCAACCCTGTCCTACAAATTTCCAAAGCTGAGGGTAAACAAGCATACAACAACAGTCGCGAGCCAGGCAGGAGTCAAACCTACAATCTTCTGATGTGTAGTCAGACTATCCATTGTGCCACTGGCCCCTGTGTTCTGGAAGCACTGTTAACGCACACTCGGCAACAAGAAGAAAAACAGTGGTGGCAGCTATTGACTGCTGCAGTCAGCTGAGCTTGCCAGCCTTTTGCTGAATTGTGTATTGTCCTCAAGGAGCAACCCTCCCACCCTTCCTTCGATAGCTCAGCTGGTAGAGCGGAGGACTGTAGTGGAACACATTGGCATCCTTAGGTCGCTGGTTCAATTCCGGCTCGAAGGACAATACTTTTTTTTTTTTTTTCTCCTACCTGGTTTTACTGGTAATGAGGATAAAAAGAAGGAATGAAACCTAAGGCAACAACTGTCTGAAACAACAACAACAACAACAACATCATCATCATCATCATCATCAAATAAAAATAAGTTAATCATTTTCACCTAGCTCTGGGCAGCCACGTGTCATACGTTGTCAAGTGTGGGGAATTAGCTCAAATGGTTTTACTGGTAATGAGGATAAAAAGAAGGAATGAAACCTAAGGCAACAACTGTCTGAAACAACAACAACAACAACAACAACAACATCATCATCATCATCATCATCAAATAAAAATAAGTTAATCATTTTCACCTAGCTCTGGGCAGCCACGTGTCATACGTTGTCAAATGTGGGGAATTAGCTCAAATGGTAGAGCGCTCGTTTAGCATGCGAGAAGTAGCGGGATCGATACCTGCATTCTCCAATGGATGCTCTTTCTTTAATAAATGGTTCGAAAATGTTCAATCTGGTCTAACTTGGGAACAAAGATTTCATTCCAACAGCTGTAAAATAGTCTATTAAAAAAAACACACAGAAGCTGCCCCCTCTGAGGATCGAACTCAGGACCTTCAGATTATGAGACTGACGCGCTACCTACTGCGCTAAGGAGGCAGAGACACCTCGAGGTCGCCATTTATCAACCCTGTCCTACAAATTTCCAAAGCTGAGGGTAAACAAGCATACAACAACAGTCGCGAGCCAGGCAGGAGTCAAACCTACAATCTTCTGATGTGTAGTCAGACTATCCATTGTGCCACTGGCCCCTGTGTTCTGGAAGCACTGTTAACGCACACTCGGCAACAAGAAGAAAAACAGTGGTGGCAGCTATTGACTGCTGCAGTCAGCTGAGCTTGCCAGCCTTTTGCTGAATTGTGTATTGTCCTCAAGGAGCAACCCTCCCACCCTTCCTTCGATAGCTCAGCTGGTAGAGCGGAGGACTGTAGTGGAACACATTGGCATCCTTAGGTCGCTGGTTCAATTCCGGCTCGAAGGACAATACTTTTTTTTTTTTTTTCTCCTACCTGGTTTTACTGGTAATGAGGATAAAAAGAAGGAATGAAACCTAAGGCAACAACTGTCTGAAACAACAACAACAACAACAACATCATCATCATCATCATCATCAAATAAAAATAAGTTAATCATTTTCACCTAGCTCTGGGCAGCCACGTGTCATACGTTGTCAAGTGTGGGGAATTAGCTCAAATGGTTTTACTGGTAATGAGGATAAAAAGAAGGAATGAAACCTAAGGCAACAACTGTCTGAAACAACAACAACAACAACAACATCATCATCATCATCATCATCAAATAAAAATAAGTTAATCATTTTCACCTAGCTCTGGGCAGCCACGTGTCATACGTTGTCAAATGTGGGGAATTAGCTCAAATGGTAGAGCGCTCGTTTAGCATACGAGAAGTAGCGGGATCGATACCTGCATTCTCCAATGGATGCTCTTTCTTTAATAAATGGTTCGAAAATGTTCAATCTGGTCTTACTTGGGAACAAAGATTTCATTCCAACAGCTTTAAAATAGTCTATTAAAAAAAACACACAGAAGCTGCCCCCTCTGAGGATCGAACTCAGGACCTTCAGATTATGAGACTGACGCGCTACCTACTGCGCTAAGGAGGCAGAGACACCTCGAGGTCGCCATTTATCAACCCTGTCCTACAAATTTCCAAAGCTGAGGGTAAACAAGCATACAACAACAGTCGCGAGCCAGGCAGGAGTCAAACCTACAATCTTCTGATGTGTAGTCAGACTATCCATTGTGCCACTGGCCCCTGTGTTCTGGAAGCACTGTTAACGCACACTCGGCAACAAGAAGAAAAACAGTGGTGGCAGCTATTGACTGCTGCAGTCAGCTGAGCTTGCCAGCCTTTTGCTGAATTGTGTATTGTCCTCAAAGAGCCACCCTCCCATCCTTCCTTCGATAGCTTAGCTGGTAGAGCGGAGGACTGTAGTGGAACACATTGGCATCCTTAGGTCGCTGGTTCAATTCCGGCTCGAAGGACAATACTTTTTTTTTTTTTTCTCCTACCTGGTTTTACTGGTAATGAGGATAAAAAGAAGGAATGAAACCTAAGGCAACAACTGTCTGAAACAACAACAACAACAACAACAACAACATCATCATCATCATCATCATCAAATAAAAATAAGTTAATCATTTTCACCTAGCTCTGGGCAGCCACGTGTCATACGTTGTCAAGTGTGGGGAATTAGCTCAAATGGTTTTACTGGTAATGAGGATAAAAAGAAGGAATGAAACCTAAGGCAACAACTGTCTGAAACAACAACAACAACAACAACAACAACATCATCATCATCATCATCATCAAATAAAAATAAGTTAATCATTTTCACCTAGCTCTGGGCAGCCACGTGTCATACGTTGTCAAATGTGGGGAATTAGCTCAAATGGTAGAGCGCTCGTTTAGCATGCGAGAAGTAGCGGGATCGATACCTGCATTCTCCAATGGATGCTCTTTCTTTAATAAATGGTTCGAAAATGTTCAATCTGGTCTAACTTGGGAACAAAGATTTCATTCCAACAGCTGTAAAATAGTCTATTAAAAAAAACACACAGAAGCTGCCCCCTCTGAGGATCGAACTCAGGACCTTCAGATTATGAGACTGACGCGCTACCTACTGCGCTAAGGAGGCAGAGACACCTCGAGGTCGCCATTTATCAACCCTGTCCTACAAATTTCCAAAGCTGAGGGTAAACAAGCATACAACAACAGTCGCGAGCCAGGCAGGAGTCAAACCTACAATCTTCTGATGTGTAGTCAGACTATCCATTGTGCCACTGGCCCCTGTGTTCTGGAAGCACTGTTAACGCACACTCGGCAACAAGAAGAAAAACAGTGGTGGCAGCTATTGACTGCTGCAGTCAGCTGAGCTTGCCAGCCTTTTGCTGAATTGTGTATTGTCCTCAAGGAGCAACCCTCCCACCCTTCCTTCGATAGCTCAGCTGGTAGAGCGGAGGACTGTAGTGGAACACATTGGCATCCTTAGGTCGCTGGTTCAATTCCGGCTCGAAGGACAATACTTTTTTTTTTTTTTTCTCCTACCTGGTTTTACTGGTAATGAGGATAAAAAGAAGGAATGAAACCTAAGGCAACAACTGTCTGAAACAACAACAACAACAACAACATCATCATCATCATCATCATCAAATAAAAATAAGTTAATCATTTTCACCTAGCTCTGGGCAGCCACGTGTCATACGTTGTCAAGTGTGGGGAATTAGCTCAAATGGTTTTACTGGTAATGAGGATAAAAAGAAGGAATGAAACCTAAGGCAACAACTGTCTGAAACAACAACAACAACAACAACAACAACATCATCATCATCATCATCATCAAATAAAAATAAGTTAATCATTTTCACCTAGCTCTGGGCAGCCACGTGTCATACGTTGTCAAATGTGGGGAATTAGCTCAAATGGTAGAGCGCTCGTTTAGCATGCGAGAAGTAGCGGGATCGATACCTGCATTCTCCAATGGATGCTCTTTCTTTAATAAATGGTTCGAAAATGTTCAATCTGGTCTAACTTGGGAACAAAGATTTCATTCCAACAGCTGTAAAATAGTCTATTAAAAAAAACACACAGAAGCTGCCCCCTCTGAGGATCGAACTCAGGACCTTCAGATTATGAGACTGACGCGCTACCTACTGCGCTAAGGAGGCAGAGACACCTCGAGGTCGCCATTTATCAACCCTGTCCTACAAATTTCCAAAGCTGAGGGTAAACAAGCATACAACAACAGTCGCGAGCCAGGCAGGAGTCAAACCTACAATCTTCTGATGTGTAGTCAGACTATCCATTGTGCCACTGGCCCCTGTGTTCTGGAAGCACTGTTAACGCACACTCGGCAACAAGAAGAAAAACAGTGGTGGCAGCTATTGACTGCTGCAGTCAGCTGAGCTTGCCAGCCTTTTGCTGAATTGTGTATTGTCCTCAAGGAGCAACCCTCCCACCCTTCCTTCGATAGCTCAGCTGGTAGAGCGGAGGACTGTAGTGGAACACATTGGCATCCTTAGGTCGCTGGTTCAATTCCGGCTCGAAGGACAATACTTTTTTTTTTTTTTTCTCCTACCTGGTTTTACTGGTAATGAGGATAAAAAGAAGGAATGAAACCTAAGGCAACAACTGTCTGAAACAACAACAACAACAACAACATCATCATCATCATCATCATCAAATAAAAATAAGTTAATCATTTTCACCTAGCTCTGGGCAGCCACGTGTCATACGTTGTCAAATGTGGGGAATTAGCTCAAATGGTAGAGCGCTCGTTTAGCATACGAGAAGTAGCGGGATCGATACCTGCATTCTCCAATGGATGCTGTTTCTTTAATAAATGGTTCGAAAATGTTCAATCTGGTCTTACTTGGGAACAAAGATTTCATTCCAACAGCTTTAAAATAGTCTATTAAAAAAAACACACAGAAGCTGCCCCCTCTGAGGATCGAACTCAGGACCTTCAGATTATGAGACTGACGCGCTACCTACTGCGCTAAGGAGGCAGAGACACCTCGAGGTCGCCATTTATCAACCCTGTCCTACAAATTTCCAAAGCTGAGGGTAAACAAGCATACAACAACAGTCGCGAGCCAGGCAGGAGTCAAACCTACAATCTTCTGATGTGTAGTCAGACTATCCATTGTGCCACTGGCCCCTGTGTTCTGGAAGCACTGTTAACGCACACTCGGCAACAAGAAGAAAAACAGTGGTGGCAGCTATTGACTGCTGCAGTCAGCTGAGCTTGCCAGCCTTTTGCTGAATTGTGTATTGTCCTCAAAGAGCCACCCTCCCATCCTTCCTTCGATAGCTCAGCTGGTAGAGCGGAGGACTGTAGTGGAACACATTGGCATCCTTAGGTCGCTGGTTCAATTCCGGCTCGAAGGACAATACTTTTTTTTTTTTTTCTCCTACCTGGTTTTACTGGTAATGAGGATAAAAAGAAGGAATGAAACCTAAGGCAACAACTGTCTGAAACAACAACAACAACAACAACAACATCATCATCATCATCATCATCAAATAAAAATAAGTTAATCATTTTCACCTAGCTCTGGGCAGCCACGTGTCATACGTTGTCAAGTGTGGGGAATTAGCTCAAATGGTTTTACTGGTAATGAGGATAAAAAGAAGGAATGAAACCTAAGGCAACAACTGTCTGAAACAACAACAACAACAACATCATCATCATCATCATCAAATAAAAATAAGTTAATCATTTTCACCTAGCTCTGGGAAGCCACGTGTCATACGTTGTCAAGTGTTGGGAATTAGCTCAAATGGTTTTACTGGTAATGAGGATAAAAAGAAGGAATGAAACCTAAGGCAACAACTGTCTGAAACAACAACAACAACAACAACATCATCATCATCATCATCAAATAAAAATAAGTTAATCATTTTCACCTAGCTCTGGGCAGCCACGTGTCATACGTTGTCAAATGTGGGGAATTAGCTCAAATGGTAGAGCGCTCGTTTAGCATGCGAGAAGTAGCGGGATCGATACCTGCATTCTCCAATGGATGCTCTTTCTTTAATAAATGGTTCGAAAATGTTCAATCTGGTCTAACTTGGGAACAAAGATTTCATTCCAACAGCTGTAAAATAGTCTATTAAAAAAAACACACAGAATCTGCCCCCTCTGAGGATCGAACTCAGGACCTTCAGATTATGAGACTGACGCGCTACCTACTGCGCTAAGGAGGCAGAGACACCTCGAGGTCGCCATTTATCAACCCTGTCCTACAAATTTCCAAAGCTGAGGGTAAACAAGCATACAACAACAGTCGCGAGCCAGGCAGGAGTCAAACCTACAATCTTCTGATGTGTAGTCAGACTATCCATTGTGCCACTGGCCCCTGTGTTCTGGAAGCACTGTTAACGCACACTCGGCAACAAGAAGAAAAACAGTGGTGGCAGCTATTGACTGCTGCAGTCAGCTGAGCTTGCCAGCCTTTTGCTGAATTGTGTATTGTCCTCAAGGAGCAACCCTCCCACCCTTCCTTCGATAGCTCAGCTGGTAGAGCGGAGGACTGTAGTGGAACACATTGGCATCCTTAGGTCGCTGGTTCAATTCCGGCTCGAAGGACAATACTTTTTTTTTTTTTTTCTCCTACCTGGTTTTACTGGTAATGAGGATAAAAAGAAGGAATGAAACCTAAGGCAACAACTGTCTGAAACAACAACAACAACAACAACATCATCATCATCATCATCATCAAATAAAAATAAGTTAATCATTTTCACCTAGCTCTGGGCAGCCACGTGTCATACGTTGTCAAGTGTGGGGAATTAGCTCAAATGGTTTTACTGGTAATGAGGATAAAAAGAAGGAATGAAACCTAAGGCAACAACTGTCTGAAACAACAACAACAACAACATCATCATCATCATCATCAAATAAAAATAAGTTAATCATTTTCACCTAGCTCTGGGCAGCCACGTGTCATACGTTGTCAAATGTGGGGAATTAGCTCAAATGGTAGAGCGCTCGTTTAGCATACGAGAAGTAGCGGGATCGATACCTGCATTCTCCAATGGATGCTCTTTCTTTAATAAATGGTTCGAAAATGTTCAATCTGGTCTTACTTGGGAACAAAGATTTCATTCCAACAGCTTTAAAATAGTCTATTAAAAAAAACACACAGAAGCTGCCCCCTCTGAGGATCGAACTCAGGACCTTCAGATTATGAGACTGACGCGCTACCTACTGCGCTAAGGAGGCAGAGACACCTCGAGGTCGCCATTTATCAACCCTGTCCTACAAATTTCCAAAGCTGAGGGTAAACAAGCATACAACAACAGTCGCGAGCCAGGCAGGAGTCAAACCTACAATCTTCTGATGTGTAGTCAGACTATCCATTGTGCCACTGGCCCCTGTGTTCTGGAAGCACTGTTAACGCACACTCGGCAACAAGAAGAAAAACAGTGGTGGCAGCTATTGACTGCTGCAGTCAGCTGAGCTTGCCAGCCTTTTGCTGAATTGTGTATTGTCCTCAAAGAGCCACCCTCCCATCCTTCCTTCGATAGCTCAGCTGGTAGAGCGGAGGACTGTAGTGGAACACATTGGCATCCTTAGGTCGCTGGTTCAATTCCGGCTCGAAGGACAATACTTTTTTTTTTTTTTCTCCTACCTGGTTTTACTGGTAATGAGGATAAAAAGAAGGAATGAAACCTAAGGCAACAACTGTCTGAAACAACAACAACAACAACAACAACATCATCATCATCATCATCATCAAATAAAAATAAGTTAATCATTTTCACCTAGCTCTGGGCAGCCACGTGTCATACGTTGTCAAGTGTGGGGAATTAGCTCAAATGGTTTTACTGGTAATGAGGATAAAAAGAAGGAATGAAACCTAAGGCAACAACTGTCTGAAACAACAACAACAACAACATCATCATCATCATCATCAAATAAAAATAAGTTAATCATTTTCACCTAGCTCTGGGAAGCCACGTGTCATACGTTGTCAAGTGTTGGGAATTAGCTCAAATGGTTTTACTGGTAATGAGGATAAAAAGAAGGAATGAAACCTAAGGCAACAACTGTCTGAAACAACAACAACAACAACAACATCATCATCATCATCATCAAATAAAAATAAGTTAATCATTTTCACCTAGCTCTGGGCAGCCACGTGTCATACGTTGTCAAATGTGGGGAATTAGCTCAAATGGTAGAGCGCTCGTTTAGCATGCGAGAAGTAGCGGGATCGATACCTGCATTCTCCAATGGATGCTCTTTCTTTAATAAATGGTTCGAAAATGTTCAATCTGGTCTAACTTGGGAACAAAGATTTCATTCCAACAGCTGTAAAATAGTCTATTAAAAAAAACACACAGAATCTGCCCCCTCTGAGGATCGAACTCAGGACCTTCAGATTATGAGACTGACGCGCTACCTACTGCGCTAAGGAGGCAGAGACACCTCGAGGTCGCCATTTATCAACCCTGTCCTACAAATTTCCAAAGCTGAGGGTAAACAAGCATACAACAACAGTCGCGAGCCAGGCAGGAGTCAAACCTACAATCTTCTGATGTGTAGTCAGACTATCCATTGTGCCACTGGCCCCTGTGTTCTGGAAGCACTGTTAACGCACACTCGGCAACAAGAAGAAAAACAGTGGTGGCAGCTATTGACTGCTGCAGTCAGCTGAGCTTGCCAGCCTTTTGCTGAATTGTGTATTGTCCTCAAGGAGCAACCCTCCCACCCTTCCTTCGATAGCTCAGCTGGTAGAGCGGAGGACTGTAGTGGAACACATTGGCATCCTTAGGTCGCTGGTTCAATTCCGGCTCGAAGGACAATACTTTTTTTTTTTTTTTCTCCTACCTGGTTTTACTGGTAATGAGGATAAAAAGAAGGAATGAAACCTAAGGCAACAACTGTCTGAAACAACAACAACAACAACAACATCATCATCATCATCATCATCAAATAAAAATAAGTTAATCATTTTCACCTAGCTCTGGGCAGCCACGTGTCATACGTTGTCAAGTGTGGGGAATTAGCTCAAATGGTTTTACTGGTAATGAGGATAAAAAGAAGGAATGAAACCTAAGGCAACAACTGTCTGAAACAACAACAACAACAACATCATCATCATCATCATCAAATAAAAATAAGTTAATCATTTTCACCTAGCTCTGGGAAGCCACGTGTCATACGTTGTCAAGTGTTGGGAATTAGCTCAAATGGTTTTACTGGTAATGAGGATAAAAAGAAGGAATGAAACCTAAGGCAACAACTGTCTGAAACAACAACAACAACAACAACAACAACAACAACAACAACAACAACATCATCATCATCATCATCATCATCAAATAAAAATAAGTTAATCATTTTCACCTAGCTCTGGGCAGCCACGTGTCATACGTTGTCAAATGTGGGGAATTAGCTCAAATGGTAGAGCGCTCGTTTAGCATACGAGAAGTAGCGGGATCGATACCTGCATTCTCCAATGGATGCTCTTTCTTTAATAAATGGTTCGAAAATGTTCAATCTGGTCTTACTTGGGAACAAAGATTTCATTCCAACAGCTTTAAAATAGTCTATTAAAAAAAACACACAGAAGCTGCCCCCTCTGAGGATCGAACTCAGGACCTTCAGATTATGAGACTGACGCGCTACCTACTGCGCTAAGGAGGCAGAGACACCTCGAGGTCGCCATTTATCAACCCTGTCCTACAAATTTCCAAAGCTGAGGGTAAACAAGCATACAACAACAGTCGCGAGCCAGGCAGGAGTCAAACCTACAATCTTCTGATGTGTAGTCAGACTATCCATTGTGCCACTGGCCCCTGTGTTCTGGAAGCACTGTTAACGCACACTCGGCAACAAGAAGAAAAACAGTGGTGGCAGCTATTGACTGCTGCAGTCAGCTGAGCTTGCCAGCCTTTTGCTGAATTGTGTATTGTCCTCAAAGAGCCACCCTCCCATCCTTCCTTCGATAGCTCAGCTGGTAGAGCGGAGGACTGTAGTGGAACACATTGGCATCCTTAGGTCGCTGGTTCAATTCCGGCTCGAAGGACAATACTTTTTTTTTTTTTTCTCCTACCTGGTTTTACTGGTAATGAGGATAAAAAGAAGGAATGAAACCTAAGGCAACAACTGTCTGAAACAACAACAACAACAACAACAACATCATCATCATCATCATCATCAAATAAAAATAAGTTAATCATTTTCACCTAGCTCTGGGCAGCCACGTGTCATACGTTGTCAAGTGTGGGGAATTAGCTCAAATGGTTTTACTGGTAATGAGGATAAAAAGAAGGAATGAAACCTAAGGCAACAACTGTCTGAAACAACAACAACAACAACATCATCATCATCATCATCAAATAAAAATAAGTTAATCATTTTCACCTAGCTCTGGGAAGCCACGTGTCATACGTTGTCAAGTGTTGGGAATTAGCTCAAATGGTTTTACTGGTAATGAGGATAAAAAGAAGGAATGAAACCTAAGGCAACAACTGTCTGAAACAACAACAACAACAACAACATCATCATCATCATCATCAAATAAAAATAAGTTAATCATTTTCACCTAGCTCTGGGCAGCCACGTGTCATACGTTGTCAAATGTGGGGAATTAGCTCAAATGGTAGAGCGCTCGTTTAGCATGCGAGAAGTAGCGGGATCGATACCTGCATTCTCCAATGGATGCTCTTTCTTTAATAAATGGTTCGAAAATGTTCAATCTGGTCTAACTTGGGAACAAAGATTTCATTCCAACAGCTGTAAAATAGTCTATTAAAAAAAACACACAGAATCTGCCCCCTCTGAGGATCGAACTCAGGACCTTCAGATTATGAGACTGACGCGCTACCTACTGCGCTAAGGAGGCAGAGACACCTCGAGGTCGCCATTTATCAACCCTGTCCTACAAATTTCCAAAGCTGAGGGTAAACAAGCATACAACAACAGTCGCGAGCCAGGCAGGAGTCAAACCTACAATCTTCTGATGTGTAGTCAGACTATCCATTGTGCCACTGGCCCCTGTGTTCTGGAAGCACTGTTAACGCACACTCGGCAACAAGAAGAAAAACAGTGGTGGCAGCTATTGACTGCTGCAGTCAGCTGAGCTTGCCAGCCTTTTGCTGAATTGTGTATTGTCCTCAAGGAGCAACCCTCCCACCCTTCCTTCGATAGCTCAGCTGGTAGAGCGGAGGACTGTAGTGGAACACATTGGCATCCTTAGGTCGCTGGTTCAATTCCGGCTCGAAGGACAATACTTTTTTTTTTTTTTTCTCCTACCTGGTTTTACTGGTAATGAGGATAAAAAGAAGGAATGAAACCTAAGGCAACAACTGTCTGAAACAACAACAACAACAACAACATCATCATCATCATCATCATCAAATAAAAATAAGTTAATCATTTTCACCTAGCTCTGGGCAGCCACGTGTCATACGTTGTCAAGTGTGGGGAATTAGCTCAAATGGTTTTACTGGTAATGAGGATAAAAAGAAGGAATGAAACCTAAGGCAACAACTGTCTGAAACAACAACAACAACAACATCATCATCATCATCATCAAATAAAAATAAGTTAATCATTTTCACCTAGCTCTGGGCAGCCACGTGTCATACGTTGTCAAATGTGGGGAATTAGCTCAAATGGTAGAGCGCTCGTTTAGCATACGAGAAGTAGCGGGATCGATACCTGCATTCTCCAATGGATGCTCTTTCTTTAATAAATGGTTCGAAAATGTTCAATCTGGTCTTACTTGGGAACAAAGATTTCATTCCAACAGCTTTAAAATAGTCTATTAAAAAAAACACACAGAAGCTGCCCCCTCTGAGGATCGAACTCAGGACCTTCAGATTATGAGACTGACGCGCTACCTACTGCGCTAAGGAGGCAGAGACACCTCGAGGTCGCCATTTATCAACCCTGTCCTACAAATTTCCAAAGCTGAGGGTAAACAAGCATACAACAACAGTCGCGAGCCAGGCAGGAGTCAAACCTACAATCTTCTGATGTGTAGTCAGACTATCCATTGTGCCACTGGCCCCTGTGTTCTGGAAGCACTGTTAACGCACACTCGGCAACAAGAAGAAAAACAGTGGTGGCAGCTATTGACTGCTGCAGTCAGCTGAGCTTGCCAGCCTTTTGCTGAATTGTGTATTGTCCTCAAAGAGCCACCCTCCCATCCTTCCTTCGATAGCTCAGCTGGTAGAGCGGAGGACTGTAGTGGAACACATTGGCATCCTTAGGTCGCTGGTTCAATTCCGGCTCGAAGGACAATACTTTTTTTTTTTTTTCTCCTACCTGGTTTTACTGGTAATGAGGATAAAAAGAAGGAATGAAACCTAAGGCAACAACTGTCTGAAACAACAACAACAACAACAACAACATCATCATCATCATCATCATCAAATAAAAATAAGTTAATCATTTTCACCTAGCTCTGGGCAGCCACGTGTCATACGTTGTCAAGTGTGGGGAATTAGCTCAAATGGTTTTACTGGTAATGAGGATAAAAAGAAGGAATGAAACCTAAGGCAACAACTGTCTGAAACAACAACAACAACAACATCATCATCATCATCATCAAATAAAAATAAGTTAATCATTTTCACCTAGCTCTGGGAAGCCACGTGTCATACGTTGTCAAGTGTTGGGAATTAGCTCAAATGGTTTTACTGGTAATGAGGATAAAAAGAAGGAATGAAACCTAAGGCAACAACTGTCTGAAACAACAACAACAACAACAACATCATCATCATCATCATCAAATAAAAATAAGTTAATCATTTTCACCTAGCTCTGGGCAGCCACGTGTCATACGTTGTCAAATGTGGGGAATTAGCTCAAATGGTAGAGCGCTCGTTTAGCATGCGAGAAGTAGCGGGATCGATACCTGCATTCTCCAATGGATGCTCTTTCTTTAATAAATGGTTCGAAAATGTTCAATCTGGTCTAACTTGGGAACAAAGATTTCATTCCAACAGCTGTAAAATAGTCTATTAAAAAAAACACACAGAATCTGCCCCCTCTGAGGATCGAACTCAGGACCTTCAGATTATGAGACTGACGCGCTACCTACTGCGCTAAGGAGGCAGAGACACCTCGAGGTCGCCATTTATCAACCCTGTCCTACAAATTTCCAAAGCTGAGGGTAAACAAGCATACAACAACAGTCGCGAGCCAGGCAGGAGTCAAACCTACAATCTTCTGATGTGTAGTCAGACTATCCATTGTGCCACTGGCCCCTGTGTTCTGGAAGCACTGTTAACGCACACTCGGCAACAAGAAGAAAAACAGTGGTGGCAGCTATTGACTGCTGCAGTCAGCTGAGCTTGCCAGCCTTTTGCTGAATTGTGTATTGTCCTCAAGGAGCAACCCTCCCACCCTTCCTTCGATAGCTCAGCTGGTAGAGCGGAGGACTGTAGTGGAACACATTGGCATCCTTAGGTCGCTGGTTCAATTCCGGCTCGAAGGACAATACTTTTTTTTTTTTTTTCTCCTACCTGGTTTTACTGGTAATGAGGATAAAAAGAAGGAATGAAACCTAAGGCAACAACTGTCTGAAACAACAACAACAACAACAACAACATCATCATCATCATCATCATCAAATAAAAATAAGTTAATCATTTTCACCTAGCTCTGGGCAGCCACGTGTCATACGTTGTCAAGTGTGGGGAATTAGCTCAAATGGTTTTACTGGTAATGAGGATAAAAAGAAGGAATGAAACCTAAGGCAACAACTGTCTGAAACAACAACAACAACAACATCATCATCATCATCATCAAATAAAAATAAGTTAATCATTTTCACCTAGCTCTGGGCAGCCACGTGTCATACGTTGTCAAATGTGGGGAATTAGCTCAAATGGTAGAGCGCTCGTTTAGCATACGAGAAGTAGCGGGATCGATACCTGCATTCTCCAATGGATGCTCTTTCTTTAATAAATGGTTCGAAAATGTTCAATCTGGTCTTACTTGGGAACAAAGATTTCATTCCAACAGCTTTAAAATAGTCTATTAAAAAAAACACACAGAAGCTGCCCCCTCTGAGGATCGAACTCAGGACCTTCAGATTATGAGACTGACGCGCTACCTACTGCGCTAAGGAGGCAGAGACACCTCGAGGTCGCCATTTATCAACCCTGTCCTACAAATTTCCAAAGCTGAGGGTAAACAAGCATACAACAACAGTCGCGAGCCAGGCAGGAGTCAAACCTACAATCTTCTGATGTGTAGTCAGACTATCCATTGTGCCACTGGCCCCTGTGTTCTGGAAGCACTGTTAACGCACACTCGGCAACAAGAAGAAAAACAGTGGTGGCAGCTATTGACTGCTGCAGTCAGCTGAGCTTGCCAGCCTTTTGCTGAATTGTGTATTGTCCTCAAAGAGCCACCCTCCCATCCTTCCTTCGATAGCTCAGCTGGTAGAGCGGAGGACTGTAGTGGAACACATTGGCATCCTTAGGTCGCTGGTTCAATTCCGGCTCGAAGGACAATACTTTTTTTTTTTTTTCTCCTACCTGGTTTTACTGGTAATGAGGATAAAAAGAAGGAATGAAACCTAAGGCAACAACTGTCTGAAACAACAACAACAACAACAACATCATCATCATCATCATCATCAAATAAAAATAAGTTAATCATTTTCACCTAGCTCTGGGCAGCCACGTGTCATACGTTGTCAAGTGTGGGGAATTAGCTCAAATGGTTTTACTGGTAATGAGGATAAAAAGAAGGAATGAAACCTAAGGCAACAACTGTCTGAAACAACAACAACAACAACATCATCATCATCATCATCAAATAAAAATAAGTTAATCATTTTCACCTAGCTCTGGGAAGCCACGTGTCATACGTTGTCAAGTGTTGGGAATTAGCTCAAATGGTTTTACTGGTAATGAGGATAAAAAGAAGGAATGAAACCTAAGGCAACAACTGTCTGAAACAACAACAACAACAACAACAACAACAACAACAACAACAACATCATCATCATCATCATCATCATCAAATAAAAATAAGTTAATCATTTTCACCTAGCTCTGGGCAGCCACGTGTCATACGTTGTCAAATGTGGGGAATTAGCTCAAATGGTAGAGCGCTCGTTTAGCATACGAGAAGTAGCGGGATCGATACCTGCATTCTCCAATGGATGCTCTTTCTTTAATAAATGGTTCGAAAATGTTAAATCTGGTCTTACTTGGGAACAAAGATTTCATTCCAACAGCTTTAAAATAGTCTATTAAAAAAAACACACAGAAGCTGCCCCCTCTGAGGATCGAACTCAGGACCTTCAGATTATGAGACTGACGCGCTACCTACTGCGCTAAGGAGGCAGAGACACCTCGAGGTCGCCATTTATCAACCCTGTCCTACAAATTTCCAAAGCTGAGGGTAAACAAGCATACAACAACAGTCGCGAGCCAGGCAGGAGTCAAACCTACAATCTTCTGATGTGTAGTCAGACTATCCATTGTGCCACTGGCCCCTGTGTTCTGGAAGCACTGTTAACGCACACTCGGCAACAAGAAGAAAAACAGTGGTGGCAGCTATTGACTGCTGCAGTCAGCTGAGCTTGCCAGCCTTTTGCTGAATTGTGTATTGTCCTCAAGGAGCCACCCTCCCATCCTTCCTTCGATAGCTCAGCTGGTAGAGCGGAGGACTGTAGTGGAACACATTGGCATCCTTAGGTCGCTGGTTCAATTCCGGCTCGAAGGACAATACTTTTTTTTTTTTTTTCTCCTACCTGGTTTTACTGGTAATGAGGATAAAAAGAAGGAATGAAACCTAAGGCAACAACTGTCTGAAACAACAACAACAACAACAACATCATCATCATCATCATCATCAAATAAAAATAAGTTAATCATTTTCACCTAGCTCTGGGCAGCCACGTGTCATACGTTGTCAAGTGTGGGGAATTAGCTCAAATGGTTTTACTCGTAATGAGGATAAAAAGAAGGAATGAAACCTAAGGCAACAACTGTCTGAAACAACAACAACAACAACATCATCATCATCATCATCAAATAAAAATAAGTTAATCATTTTCACCTAGCTCTGGGCAGCCACGTGTCATACGTTGTCAAATGTGGGGAATTAGCTCAAATGGTAGAGCGGTCGTTTAGCATACGAGAAGTAGCGGGATCGATACCTGCATTCTCCAATGGATGCTCTTTCTTTAATAAATGGTTCGAAAATGTTCAATCTGGTCTTACTTGGGAACAAAGATTTCATTCCAACAGCTTTAAAATAGTCTATTAAAAAAAACACACAGAAGCTGCCCCCTCTGAGGATCGAACTCAGGACCTTCAGATTATGAGACTGACGCGCTACCTACTGCGCTAAGGAGGCAGAGACACCTCGAGGTCGCCATTTATCAACCCTGTCCTACAAATTTCCAAAGCTGAGGGTAAACAAGCATACAACAACAGTCGCGAGCCAGGCAGGAGTCAAACCTACAATCTTCTGATGTGTAGTCAGACTATCCATTGTGCCACTGGCCCCTGTGTTCTGGAAGCACTGTTAACGCACACTCGGCAACAAGAAGAAAAACAGTGGTGGCAGCTATTGACTGCTGCAGTCAGCTGAGCTTGCCAGCCTTTTGCTGAATTGTGTATTGTCCTCAAAGAGCCACCCTCCCATCCTTCCTTCGATAGCTCAGCTGGTAGAGCGGAGGACTGTAGTGGAACACATTGGCATCCTTAGGTCGCTGGTTCAATTCCGGCTCGAAGGACAATACTTTTTTTTTTTTTTCTCCTACCTGGTTTTACTGGTAATGAGGATAAAAAGAAGGAATGAAACCTAAGGCAACAACTGTCTGAAACAACAACAACAACAACAACAACATCATCATCATCATCATCATCAAATAAAAATAAGTTAATCATTTTCACCTAGCTCTGGGCAGCCACGTGTCATACGTTGTCAAGTGTGGGGAATTAGCTCAAATGGTTTTACTGGTAATGAGGATAAAAAGAAGGAATGAAACCTAAGGCAACAACTGTCTGAAACAACAACAACAACAACATCATCATCATCATCATCAAATAAAAATAAGTTAATCATTTTCACCTAGCTCTGGGAAGCCACGTGTCATACGTTGTCAAGTGTTGGGAATTAGCTCAAATGGTTTTACTGGTAATGAGGATAAAAAGAAGGAATGAAACCTAAGGCAACAACTGTCTGAAACAACAACAACAACAACAACATCATCATCATCATCATCATCAAATAAAAATAAGTTAATCATTTTCACCTAGCTCTGGGCAGCCACGTGTCATACGTTGTCAAATGTGGGGAATTAGCTCAAATGGTAGAGCGCTCGTTTAGCATGCGAGAAGTAGCGGGATCGATACCTGCATTCTCCAATGGATGCTCTTTCTTTAATAAATGGTTCGAAAATGTTCAATCTGGTCTAACTTGGGAACAAAGATTTCATTCCAACAGCTGTAAAATAGTCTATTAAAAAAAACACACAGAAGCTGCCCCCTCTGAGGATCGAACTCAGGACCTTCAGATTATGAGACTGACGCGTTACCTACTGCGCTAAGGAGGCAGAGACACCTCGAGGTCGCCATTTATCAACCCTGTCCTACAAATTTCCAAAGCTGAGGGTAAACAAGCATACAACAACAGTCGCGAGCCAGGCAGGAGTCAAACCTACAATCTTCTGATGTGTAGTCAGACTATCCATTGTGCCACTGGCCCCTGTGTTCTGGAAGCACTGTTAACGCACACTCGGCAACAAGAAGAAAAACAGTGGTGGCAGCTATTGACTGCTGCAGTCAGCTGAGCTTGCCAGCCTTTTGCTGAATTGTGTATTGTCCTCAAGGAGCAACCCTCCCACCCTTCCTTCGATAGCTCAGCTGGTAGAGCGGAGGACTGTAGTGGAACACATTGGCATCCTTAGGTCGCTGGTTCAATTCCGGCTCGAAGGACAATACTTTTTTTTTTTTTTTCTCCTACCTGGTTTTACTGGTAATGAGGATAAAAAGAAGGAATGAAACCTAAGGCAACAACTGTCTGAAACAACAACAACAACAACAACATCATCATCATCATCATCATCAAATAAAAATAAGTTAATCATTTTCACCTAGCTCTGGGCAGCCACGTGTCATACGTTGTCAAGTGTGGGGAATTAGCTCAAATGGTTTTACTGGTAATGAGGATAAAAAGAAGGAATGAAACCTAAGGCAACAACTGTCTGAAACAACAACAACAACAACATCATCATCATCATCATCAAATAAAAATAAGTTAATCATTTTCACCTAGCTCTGGGAAGCCACGTGTCATACGTTGTCAAGTGTTGGGAATTAGCTCAAATGGTTTTACTGGTAATGAGGATAAAAAGAAGGAATGAAACCTAAGGCAACAACTGTCTGAAACAACAACAACAACAACAACAACAACAACAACAACAACAACAACAACAACAACATCATCATCATCATCATCATCATCAAATAAAAATAAGTTAATCATTTTCACCTAGCTCTGGGCAGCCACGTGTCATACGTTGTCAAATGTGGGGAATTAGCTCAAATGGTAGAGCGCTCGTTTAGCATACGAGAAGTAGCGGGATCGATACCTGCATTCTCCAATGGATGCTCTTTCTTTAATAAATGGTTCGAAAATGTTCAATCTGGTCTTACTTGGGAACAAAGATTTCATTCCAACAGCTTTAAAATAGTCTATTAAAAAAAACACACAGAAGCTGCCCCCTCTGAGGATCGAACTCAGGACCTTCAGATTATGAGACTGACGCGCTACCTACTGCGCTAAGGAGGCAGAGACACCTCGAGGTCGCCATTTATCAACCCTGTCCTACAAATTTCCAAAGCTGAGGGTAAACAAGCATACAACAACAGTCGCGAGCCAGGCAGGAGTCAAACCTACAATCTTCTGATGTGTAGTCAGACTATCCATTGTGCCACTGGCCCCTGTGTTCTGGAAGCACTGTTAACGCACACTCGGCAACAAGAAGAAAAACAGTGGTGGCAGCTATTGACTGCTGCAGTCAGCTGAGCTTGCCAGCCTTTTGCTGAATTGTGTATTGTCCTCAAGGAGCAACCCTCCCACCCTTCCTTCGATAGCTCAGCTGGTAGAGCGGAGGACTGTAGTGGAACACATTGGCATCCTTAGGTCGCTGGTTCAATTCCGGCTCGAAGGACAATACTTTTTTTTTTTTTTTCTCCTACCTGGTTTTACTGGTAATGAGGATAAAAAGAAGGAATGAAACCTAAGGCAACAACTGTCTGAAACAACAACAACAACAACAACATCATCATCATCATCATCATCAAATAAAAATAAGTTAATCATTTTCACCTAGCTCTGGGCAGCCACGTGTCATACGTTGTCAAGTGTGGGGAATTAGCTCAAATGGTTTTACTGGTAATGAGGATAAAAAGAAGGAATGAAACCTAAGGCAACAACTGTCTGAAACAACAACAACAACAACATCATCATCATCATCATCAAATAAAAATAAGTTAATCATTTTCACCTAGCTCTGGGCAGCCACGTGTCATACGTTGTCAAATGTGGGGAATTAGCTCAAATGGTAGAGCGCTCGTTTAGCATACGAGAAGTAGCGGGATCGATACCTGCATTCTCCAATGGATGCTCTTTCTTTAATAAATGGTTCGAAAATGTTCAATCTGGTCTTACTTGGGAACAAAGATTTCATTCCAACAGCTTTAAAATAGTCTATTAAAAAAAACACACAGAAGCTGCCCCCTCTGAGGATCGAACTCAGGACCTTCAGATTATGAGACTGACGCGCTACCTACTGCGCTAAGGAGGCAGAGACACCTCGAGGTCGCCATTTATCAACCCTGTCCTACAAATTTCCAAAGCTGAGGGTAAACAAGCATACAACAACAGTCGCGAGCCAGGCAGGAGTCAAACCTACAATCTTCTGATGTGTAGTCAGACTATCCATTGTGCCACTGGCCCCTGTGTTCTGGAAGCACTGTTAACGCACACTCGGCAACAAGAAGAAAAACAGTGGTGGCAGCTATTGACTGCTGCAGTCAGCTGAGCTTGCCAGCCTTTTGCTGAATTGTGTATTGTCCTCAAAGAGCCACCCTCCCATCCTTCCTTCGATAGCTCAGCTGGTAGAGCGGAGGACTGTAGTGGAACACATTGGCATCCTTAGGTCGCTGGTTCAATTCCGGCTCGAAGGACAATACTTTTTTTTTTTTTTCTCCTACCTGGTTTTACTGGTAATGAGGATAAAAAGAAGGAATGAAACCTAAGGCAACAACTGTCTGAAACAACAACAACAACAACAACAACATCATCATCATCATCATCATCAAATAAAAATAAGTTAATCATTTTCACCTAGCTCTGGGCAGCCACGTGTCATACGTTGTCAAGTGTGGGGAATTAGCTCAAATGGTTTTACTGGTAATGAGGATAAAAAGAAGGAATGAAACCTAAGGCAACAACTGTCTGAAACAACAACAACAACAACATCATCATCATCATCATCAAATAAAAATAAGTTAATCATTTTCACCTAGCTCTGGGAAGCCACGTGTCATACGTTGTCAAGTGTTGGGAATTAGCTCAAATGGTTTTACTGGTAATGAGGATAAAAAGAAGGAATGAAACCTAAGGCAACAACTGTCTGAAACAACAACAACAACAACAACAACATCATCATCATCATCATCATCAAATAAAAATAAGTTAATCATTTTCACCTAGCTCTGGGCAGCCACGTGTCATACGTTGTCAAATGTGGGGAATTAGCTCAAATGGTAGAGCGCTCGTTTAGCATGCGAGAAGTAGCGGGATCGATACCTGCATTCTCCAATGGATGCTCTTTCTTTAATAAATGGTTCGAAAATGTTCAATCTGGTCTAACTTGGGAACAAAGATTTCATTCCAACAGCTGTAAAATAGTCTATTAAAAAAAACACACAGAAGCTGCCCCCTCTGAGGATCGAACTCAGGACCTTCAGATTATGAGACTGACGCGTTACCTACTGCGCTAAGGAGGCAGAGACACCTCGAGGTCGCCATTTATCAACCCTGTCCTACAAATTTCCAAAGCTGAGGGTAAACAAGCATACAACAACAGTCGCGAGCCAGGCAGGAGTCAAACCTACAATCTTCTGATGTGTAGTCAGACTATCCATTGTGCCACTGGCCCCTGTGTTCTGGAAGCACTGTTAACGCACACTCGGCAACAAGAAGAAAAACAGTGGTGGCAGCTATTGACTGCTGCAGTCAGCTGAGCTTGCCAGCCTTTTGCTGAATTGTGTATTGTCCTCAAGGAGCAACCCTCCCACCCTTCCTTCGATAGCTCAGCTGGTAGAGCGGAGGACTGTAGTGGAACACATTGGCATCCTTAGGTCGCTGGTTCAATTCCGGCTCGAAGGACAATACTTTTTTTTTTTTTTTCTCCTACCTGGTTTTACTGGTAATGAGGATAAAAAGAAGGAATGAAACCTAAGGCAACAACTGTCTGAAACAACAACAACAACAACAACATCATCATCATCATCATCATCAAATAAAAATAAGTTAATCATTTTCACCTAGCTCTGGGCAGCCACGTGTCATACGTTGTCAAGTGTGGGGAATTAGCTCAAATGGTTTTACTGGTAATGAGGATAAAAAGAAGGAATGAAACCTAAGGCAACAACTGTCTGAAACAACAACAACAACAACATCATCATCATCATCATCAAATAAAAATAAGTTAATCATTTTCACCTAGCTCTGGGAAGCCACGTGTCATACGTTGTCAAGTGTTGGGAATTAGCTCAAATGGTTTTACTGGTAATGAGGATAAAAAGAAGGAATGAAACCTAAGGCAACAACTGTCTGAAACAACAACAACAACAACAACAACATCATCATCATCATCATCATCAAATAAAAATAAGTTAATCATTTTCACCTAGCTCTGGGCAGCCACGTGTCATACGTTGTCAAATGTGGGGAATTAGCTCAAATGGTAGAGCGCTCGTTTAGCATGCGAGAAGTAGCGGGATCGATACCTGCATTCTCCAATGGATGCTCTTTCTTTAATAAATGGTTCGAAAATGTTCAATCTGATCTTACTTGGGAACAAAGATTTCATTCCAACAGCTGTAAAATAGTCTATTAAAAAAAACACACAGAAGCTGCCCCCTCTGAGGATCGAACTCAGGACCTTCAGATTATGAGACTGACGCGCTACCTACTGCGCTAAGGAGGCAGAGACACCTCGAGGTCGCCATTTATCAACCCTGTCCTACA
>NC_081227.1:9530372-9567872 GCF_902713425.1 Acipenser ruthenus
AGCCACCCTGCCATCCTTCCTTCGATAGCTCAGCTGGTAGAGCGGAGGACTGTAGTGGAACACATTGGCATCCTTAGGTCGCTGGTTCAATTCCGGCTCGAAGGACAATACTTTTTTTTTTTTTTCTCCAACCTGGTTTTACTGGTAATGAGGATAAAAAGAAGGAATGAAACCTAAGGCAACAACTGTCTGAAACAACAACAACAACAACAACATCATCATCATCATCATCATCAAATAAAAATAAGTTAATCATTTTCACCTAGCTCTGGGCAGCCACGTGTCATACGTTGTCAAGTGTGGGGAATTAGCTCAAATGGTTTTACTGGTAATGAGGATAAAAAGAAGGAATGAAACCTAAGGCAACAACTGTCTGAAACAACAACAACAACAACATCATCATCATCATCATCAAATAAAAATAAGTTAATCATTTTCACCTAGCTCTGGGAAGCCACGTGTCATACGTTGTCAAGTGTTGGGAATTAGCTCAAATGGTTTTACTGGTAATGAGGATAAAAAGAAGGAATGAAACCTAAGGCAACAACTGTCTGAAACAACAACAACAACAACAACATCATCATCATCATCAAATAAAAATAAGTTAATCATTTTCACCTAGCTCTGGGCAGCCACGTGTCATACGTTGTCAAATGTGGGGAATTAGCTCAAATGGTAGAGCGCTCGTTTAGCATGCGAGAAGTAGCGGGATCGATACCTGCATTCTCCAATGGATGCTCTTTCTTTAATAAATGGTTCGAAAATGTTCAATCTGGTCTAACTTGGGAACAAAGATTTCATTCCAACAGCTGTAAAATAGTCTATTAAAAAAAACACACAGAAGCTGCCCCCTCTGAGGATCGAACTCAGGACCTTCAGATTATGAGACTGACGCGCTACCTACTGCGCTAAGGAGGCAGAGACACCTCGAGGTCGCCATTTATCAACCCTGTCCTACAAATTTCCAAAGCTGAGGGTAAACAAGCATACAACAACAGTCGCGAGCCAGGCAGGAGTCAAACCTACAATCTTCTGATGTGTAGTCAGACTATCCATTGTGCCACTGGCCCCTGTGTTCTGGAAGCACTGTTAACGCACACTCGGCAACAAGAAGAAAAACAGTGGTGGCAGCTATTGACTGCTGCAGTCAGCTGAGCTTGCCAGCCTTTTGCTGAATTGTGTATTGTCCTCAAGGAGCCACCCTCCCATCCTTCCTTCGATAGCTCAGCTGGTAGAGCGGAGGACTGTAGTGGAACACATTGGCATCCTTAGGTCGCTGGTTCAATTCCGGCTCGAAGGACAATACTTTTTTTTTTTTTTCTCCTACCTGGTTTTACTGGTAATGAGGATAAAAAGAAGGAATGAAACCTAAGGCAACAACTGTCTGAAACAACAACAACAACAACAACATCATCATCATCATCATCATCAAATAAAAATAAGTTAATCATTTTCACCTAGCTCTGGGCAGCCACGTGTCATACGTTGTCAAGTGTGGGGAATTAGCTCAAATGGTTTTACTGGTAATGAGGATAAAAAGAAGGAATGAAACCTAAGGCAACAACTGTCTGAAACAACAACAACAACAACATCATCATCATCATCATCAAATAAAAATGAGTTAATCATTTTCACCTAGCTCTGGGAAGCCACGTGTCATACGTTGTCAAGTGTTGGGAATTAGCTCAAATGGTTTTACTGGTAATGAGGATAAAAAGAAGGAATGAAACCTAAGGCAACAACTGTCTGAAACAACAACAACAACAACAACAACAACATCATCATCATCATCATCATCAAATAAAAATAAGTTAATCATTTTCACCTAGCTCTGGGCAGCCACGTGTCATACGTTGTCAAATGTGGGGAATTAGCTCAAATGGTAGAGCGCTCGTTTAGCATGCGAGAAGTAGCGGGATCGATACCTGCATTCTCCAATGGATGCTCTTTCTTTAATAAATGGTTCGAAAATGTTCAATCTGGTCTAACTTGGGAACAAAGATTTCATTCCAACAGCTGTAAAATAGTCTATTAAAAAAAACACACAGAAGCTGCCCCCTCTGAGGATCGAACTCAGGACCTTCAGATTATGAGACTGACGCGCTACCTACTGCGCTAAGGAGGCAGAGACACCTCGAGGTCGCCATTTATCAACCCTGTCCTACAAATTTCCAAAGCTGAGGGTAAACAAGCATACAACAACAGTCGCGAGCCAGGCAGGAGTCAAACCTACAATCTTCTGATGTGTAGTCAGACTATCCATTGTGCCACTGGCCCCTGTGTTCTGGAAGCACTGTTAACGCACACTCGGCAACAAGAAGAAAAACAGTGGTGGCAGCTATTGACTGCTGCAGTCAGCTGAGCTTGCCAGCCTTTTGCTGAATTGTGTATTGTCCTCAAGGAGCCACCCTCCCATCCTTCCTTCGATAGCTCAGCTGGTAGAGCGGAGGACTGTAGTGGAACACATTGGCATCCTTAGGTCGCTGGTTCAATTCCGGCTCGAAGGACAATACTTTTTTTTTTTTTTCTCCTACCTGGTTTTACTGGTAATGAGGATAAAAAGAAGGAATGAAACCTAAGGCAACAACTGTCTGAAACAACAACAACAACAACAACATCATCATCATCATCATCATCAAATAAAAATAAGTTAATCATTTTCACCTAGCTCTGGGCAGCCACGTGTCATACGTTGTCAAGTGTGGGGAATTAGCTCAAATGGTTTTACTGGTAATGAGGATAAAAAGAAGGAATGAAACCTAAGGCAACAACTGTCTGAAACAACAACAACAACAACATCATCATCATCATCATCAAATAAAAATAAGTTAATCATTTTCACCTAGCTCTGGGAAGCCACGTGTCATACGTTGTCAAGTGTTGGGAATTAGCTCAAATGGTTTTACTGGTAATGAGGATAAAAAGAAGGAATGAAACCTAAGGCAACAACTGTCTGAAACAACAACAACAACAACAACATCATCATCATCATCATCAAATAAAAATAAGTTAATCATTTTCACCTAGCTCTGGGCAGCCACGTGTCATACGTTGTCAAATGTGGGGAATTAGCTCAAATGGTAGAGCGCTCGTTTAGCATGCGAGAAGTAGCGGGATCGATACCTGCATTCTCCAATGGATGCTCTTTCTTTAATAAATGGTTCGAAAATGTTCAATCTGGTCTAACTTGGGAACAAAGATTTCATTCCAACAGCTGTAAAATAGTCTATTAAAAAAAACACACAGAAGCTGCCCCCTCTGAGGATCGAACTCAGGACCTTCAGATTATGAGACTGACGCGCTACCTACTGCGCTAAGGAGGCAGAGACACCTCGAGGTCGCCATTTATCAACCCTGTCCTACAAATTTCCAAAGCTGAGGGTAAACAAGCATACAACAACAGTCGCGAGCCAGGCAGGAGTCAAACCTACAATCTTCTGATGTGTAGTCAGACTATCCATTGTGCCACTGGCCCCTGTGTTCTGGAAGCACTGTTAACGCACACTCGGCAACAAGAAGAAAAACAGTGGTGGCAGCTATTGACTGCTGCAGTCAGCTGAGCTTGCCAGCCTTTTGCTGAATTGTGTATTGTCCTCAAGGAGCCACCCTCCCATCCTTCCTTCGATAGCTCAGCTGGTAGAGCGGAGGACTGTAGTGGAACACATTGGCATCCTTAGGTCGCTGGTTCAATTCCGGCTCGAAGGACAATACTTTTTTTTTTTTTTCTCCTACCTGGTTTTACTGGTAATGAGGATAAAAAGAAGGAATGAAACCTAAGGCAACAACTGTCTGAAACAACAACAACAACAACATCATCATCATCATCATCAAATAAAAATAAGTTAATCATTTTCACCTAGCTCTGGGAAGCCACGTGTCATACGTTGTCAAGTGTTGGGAATTAGCTCAAATGGTTTTACTGGTAATGAGGATAAAAAGAAGGAATGAAACCTAAGGCAACAACTGTCTGAAACAACAACAACAACAACAACAACATCATCATCATCATCATCATCAAATAAAAATAAGTTAATCATTTTCACCTAGCTCTGGGCAGCCACGTGTCATACGTTGTCAAATGTGGGGAATTAGCTCAAATGGTAGAGCGCTCGTTTAGCATGCGAGAAGTAGCGGGATCGATACCTGCATTCTCCAATGGATGCTCTTTCTTTAATAAATGGTTCGAAAATGTTCAATCTGGTCTAACTTGGGAACAAAGATTTCATTCCAACAGCTGTAAAATAGTCTATTAAAAAAAACACACAGAAGCTGCCCCCTCTGAGGATCGAACTCAGGACCTTCAGATTATGAGACTGACGCGCTACCTACTGCGCTAAGGAGGCAGAGACACCTCGAGGTCGCCATTTATCAACCCTGTCCTACAAATTTCCAAAGCTGAGGGTAAACAAGCATACAACAACAGTCGCGAGCCAGGCAGGAGTCAAACCTACAATCTTCTGATGTGTAGTCAGACTATCCATTGTGCCACTGGCCCCTGTGTTCTGGAAGCACTGTTAACGCACACTCGGCAACAAGAAGAAAAACAGTGGTGGCAGCTATTGACTGCTGCAGTCAGCTGAGCTTGCCAGCCTTTTGCTGAATTGTGTATTGTCCTCAAGGAGCCACCCTCCCATCCTTCCTTCGATAGCTCAGCTGGTAGAGCGGAGGACTGTAGTGGAACACATTGGCATCCTTAGGTCGCTGGTTCAATTCCGGCTCGAAGGACAATACTTTTTTTTTTTTTTCTCCTACCTGGTTTTACTGGTAATGAGGATAAAAAGAAGGAATGAAACCTAAGGCAACAACTGTCTGAAACAACAACAACAACAACAACATCATCATCATCATCATCATCAAATAAAAATAAGTTAATCATTTTCACCTAGCTCTGGGCAGCCACGTGTCATACGTTGTCAAGTGTGGGGAATTAGCTCAAATGGTTTTACTGGTAATGAGGATAAAAAGAAGGAATGAAACCTAAGGCAACAACTGTCTGAAACAACAACAACAACAACATCATCATCATCATCATCAAATAAAAATAAGTTAATCATTTTCACCTAGCTCTGGGAAGCCACGTGTCATACGTTGTCAAGTGTTGGGAATTAGCTCAAATGGTTTTACTGGTAATGAGGATAAAAAGAAGGAATGAAACCTAAGGCAACAACTGTCTGAAACAACAACAACAACAACAACAACATCATCATCATCATCATCATCAAATAAAAATAAGTTAATCATTTTCACCTAGCTCTGGGCAGCCACGTGTCATACGTTGTCAAATGTGGGGAATTAGCTCAAATGGTAGAGCGCTCGTTTAGCATGCGAGAAGTAGCGGGATCGATACCTGCATTCTCCAATGGATGCTCTTTCTTTAATAAATGGTTCGAAAATGTTCAATCTGGTCTAACTTGGGAACAAAGATTTCATTCCAACAGCTGTAAAATAGTCTATTAAAAAAAACACACAGAAGCTGCCCCCTCTGAGGATCGAACTCAGGACCTTCAGATTATGAGACTGACGCGCTACCTACTGCGCTAAGGAGGCAGAGACACCTCGAGGTCGCCATTTATCAACCCTGTCCTACAAATTTCCAAAGCTGAGGGTAAACAAGCATACAACAACAGTCGCGAGCCAGGCAGGAGTCAAACCTACAATCTTCTGATGTGTAGTCAGACTATCCATTGTGCCACTGGCCCCTGTGTTCTGGAAGCACTGTTAACGCACACTCGGCAACAAGAAGAAAAACAGTGGTGGCAGCTATTGACTGCTGCAGTCAGCTGAGCTTGCCAGCCTTTTGCTGAATTGTGTATTGTCCTCAAGGAGCCACCCTCCCATCCTTCCTTCGATAGCTCAGCTGGTAGAGCGGAGGACTGTAGTGGAACACATTGGCATCCTTAGGTCGCTGGTTCAATTCCGGCTCGAAGGACAATACTTTTTTTTTTTTTTCTCCTACCTGGTTTTACTGGTAATGAGGATAAAAAGAAGGAATGAAACCTAAGGCAACAACTGTCTGAAACAACAACAACAACAACATCATCATCATCATCATCAAATAAAAATAAGTTAATCATTTTCACCTAGCTCTGGGCAGCCACGTGTCATACGTTGTCAAGTGTTGGGAATTAGCTCAAATGGTTTTACTGGTAATGAGGATAAAAAGAAGGAATGAAACCTAAGGCAACAACTGTCTGAAACAACAACAACAACAACAACAACATCATCATCATCATCATCATCAAATAAAAATAAGTTAATCATTTTCACCTAGCTCTGGGCAGCCACGTGTCATACGTTGTCAAATGTGGGGAATTAGCTCAAATGGTAGAGCGCTCGTTTAGCATGCGAGAAGTAGCGGGATCGATACCTGCATTCTCCAATGGATGCTCTTTCTTTAATAAATGGTTCGAAAATGTTCAATCTGGTCTAACTTGGGAACAAAGATTTCATTCCAACAGCTGTAAAATAGTCTATTAAAAAAAACACACAGAAGCTGCCCCCTCTGAGGATCGAACTCAGGACCTTCAGATTATGAGACTGACGCGCTACCTACTGCGCTAAGGAGGCAGAGACACCTCGAGGTCGCCATTTATCAACCCTGTCCTACAAATTTCCAAAGCTGAGGGTAAACAAGCATACAACAACAGTCGCGAGCCAGGCAGGAGTCAAACCTACAATCTTCTGATGTGTAGTCAGACTATCCATTGTGCCACTGGCCCCTGTGTTCTGGAAGCACTGTTAACGCACACTCGGCAACAAGAAGAAAAACAGTGGTGGCAGCTATTGACTGCTGCAGTCAGCTGAGCTTGCCAGCCTTTTGCTGAATTGTGTATTGTCCTCAAGGAGCCACCCTCCCATCCTTCCTTCGATAGCTCAGCTGGTAGAGCGGAGGACTGTAGTGGAACACATTGGCATCCTTAGGTCGCTGGTTCAATTCCGGCTCGAAGGACAATACTTTTTTTTTTTTTCTCCTACCTGGTTTTACTGGTAATGAGGATAAAAAGAAGGAATGAAACCTAAGGCAACAACTGTCTGAAACAACAACAACAACAACAACATCATCATCATCATCATCATCAAATAAAAATAAGTTAATCATTTTCACCTAGCTCTGGGCAGCCACGTGTCATACGTTGTCAAGTGTGGGGAATTAGCTCAAATGGTTTTACTGGTAATGAGGATAAAAAGAAGGAATGAAACCTAAGGCAACAACTGTCTGAAACAACAACAACAACAACATCATCATCATCATCATCAAATAAAAATAAGTTAATCATTTTCACCTAGCTCTGGGAAGCCACGTGTCATACGTTGTCAAGTGTTGGGAATTAGCTCAAATGGTTTTACTGGTAATGAGGATAAAAAGAAGGAATGAAACCTAAGGCAACAACTGTCTGAAACAACAACAACAACAACAACAACATCATCATCATCATCATCATCAAATAAAAATAAGTTAATCATTTTCACCTAGCTCTGGGCAGCCACGTGTCATACGTTGTCAAATGTGGGGAATTAGCTCAAATGGTAGAGCGCTCGTTTAGCATGCGAGAAGTAGCGGGATCGATACCTGCATTCTCCAATGGATGCTCTTTCTTTAATAAATGGTTCGAAAATGTTCAATCTGGTCTAACTTGGGAACAAAGATTTCATTCCAACAGCTGTAAAATAGTCTATTAAAAAAAACACACAGAAGCTGCCCCCTCTGAGGATCGAACTCAGGACCTTCAGATTATGAGACTGACGCGCTACCTACTGCGCTAAGGAGGCAGAGACACCTCGAGGTCGCCATTTATCAACCCTGTCCTACAAATTTCCAAAGCTGAGGGTAAACAAGCATACAACAACAGTCGCGAGCCAGGCAGGAGTCAAACCTACAATCTTCTGATGTGTAGTCAGACTATCCATTGTGCCACTGGCCCCTGTGTTCTGGAAGCACTGTTAACGCACACTCGGCAACAAGAAGAAAAACAGTGGTGGCAGCTATTGACTGCTGCAGTCAGCTGAGCTTGCCAGCCTTTTGCTGAATTGTGTATTGTCCTCAAGGAGCCACCCTCCCATCCTTCCTTCGATAGCTCAGCTGGTAGAGCGGAGGACTGTAGTGGAACACATTGGCATCCTTAGGTCGCTGGTTCAATTCCGGCTCGAAGGACAATACTTTTTTTTTTTTTTCTCCTACCTGGTTTTACTGGTAATGAGGATAAAAAGAAGGAATGAAACCTAAGGCAACAACTGTCTGAAACAACAACAACAACAACAACATCATCATCATCATCATCATCAAATAAAAATAAGTTAATCATTTTCACCTAGCTCTGGGCAGCCACGTGTCATACGTTGTCAAGTGTGGGGAATTAGCTCAAATGGTTTTACTGGTAATGAGGATAAAAAGAAGGAATGAAACCTAAGGCAACAACTGTCTGAAACAACAACAACAACAACATCATCATCATCATCATCAAATAAAAATAAGTTAATCATTTTCACCTAGCTCTGGGAAGCCACGTGTCATACGTTGTCAAGTGTTGGGAATTAGCTCAAATGGTTTTACTGGTAATGAGGATAAAAAGAAGGAATGAAACCTAAGGCAACAACTGTCTGAAACAACAACAACAACAACAACAACATCATCATCATCATCATCATCAAATAAAAATAAGTTAATCATTTTCACCTAGCTCTGGGCAGCCACGTGTCATACGTTGTCAAATGTGGGGAATTAGCTCAAATGGTAGAGCGCTCGTTTAGCATGCGAGAAGTAGCGGGATCGATACCTGCATTCTCCAATGGATGCTCTTTCTTTAATAAATGGTTCGAAAATGTTCAATCTGGTCTAACTTGGGAACAAAGATTTCATTCCAACAGCTGTAAAATAGTCTATTAAAAAAAACACACAGAAGCTGCCCCCTCTGAGGATCGAACTCAGGACCTTCAGATTATGAGACTGACGCGCTACCTACTGCGCTAAGGAGGCAGAGACACCTCGAGGTCGCCATTTATCAACCCTGTCCTACAAATTTCCAAAGCTGAGGGTAAACAAGCATACAACAACAGTCGCGAGCCAGGCAGGAGTCAAACCTACAATCTTCTGATGTGTAGTCAGACTATCCATTGTGCCACTGGCCCCTGTGTTCTGGAAGCACTGTTAACGCACACTCGGCAACAAGAAGAAAAACAGTGGTGGCAGCTATTGACTGCTGCAGTCAGCTGAGCTTGCCAGCCTTTTGCTGAATTGTGTATTGTCCTCAAGGAGCCACCCTCCCATCCTTCCTTCGATAGCTCAGCTGGTAGAGCGGAGGACTGTAGTGGAACACATTGGCATCCTTAGGTCGCTGGTTCAATTCCGGCTCGAAGGACAATACTTTTTTTTTTTTTTCTCCTACCTGGTTTTACTGGTAATGAGGATAAAAAGAAGGAATGAAACCTAAGGCAACAACTGTCTGAAACAACAACAACAACAACAACATCATCATCATCATCATCATCAAATAAAAATAAGTTAATCATTTTCACCTAGCTCTGGGCAGCCACGTGTCATACGTTGTCAAGTGTGGGGAATTAGCTCAAATGGTTTTACTGGTAATGAGGATAAAAAGAAGGAATGAAACCTAAGGCAACAACTGTCTGAAACAACAACAACAACAACATCATCATCATCATCATCAAATAAAAATAAGTTAATCATTTTCACCTAGCTCTGGGAAGCCACGTGTCATACGTTGTCAAGTGTTGGGAATTAGCTCAAATGGTTTTACTGGTAATGAGGATAAAAAGAAGGAATGAAACCTAAGGCAACAACTGTCTGAAACAACAACAACAACAACAACAACAACATCATCATCATCATCATCATCAAATAAAAATAAGTTAATCATTTTCACCTAGCTCTGGGCAGCCACGTGTCATACGTTGTCAAATGTGGGGAATTAGCTCAAATGGTAGAGCGCTCGTTTAGCATGCGAGAAGTAGCGGGATCGATACCTGCATTCTCCAATGGATGCTCTTTCTTTAATAAATGGTTCGAAAATGTTCAATCTGGTCTAACTTGGGAACAAAGATTTCATTCCAACAGCTGTAAAATAGTCTATTAAAAAAAACACACAGAAGCTGCCCCCTCTGAGGATCGAACTCAGGACCTTCAGATTATGAGACTGACGCGCTACCTACTGCGCTAAGGAGGCAGAGACACCTCGAGGTCGCCATTTATCAACCCTGTCCTACAAATTTCCAAAGCTGAGGGTAAACAAGCATACAACAACAGTCGCGAGCCAGGCAGGAGTCAAACCTACAATCTTCTGATGTGTAGTCAGACTATCCATTGTGCCACTGGCCCCTGTGTTCTGGAAGCACTGTTAACGCACACTCGGCAACAAGAAGAAAAACAGTGGTGGCAGCTATTGACTGCTGCAGTCAGCTGAGCTTGCCAGCCTTTTGCTGAATTGTGTATTGTCCTCAAGGAGCCACCCTCCCATCCTTCCTTCGATAGCTCAGCTGGTAGAGCGGAGGACTGTAGTGGAACACATTGGCATCCTTAGGTCGCTGGTTCAATTCCGGCTCGAAGGACAATACTTTTTTTTTTTTTTCTCCTACCTGGTTTTACTGGTAATGAGGATAAAAAGAAGGAATGAAACCTAAGGCAACAACTGTCTGAAACAACAACAACAACAACAACATCATCATCATCATCATCATCAAATAAAAATAAGTTAATCATTTTCACCTAGCTCTGGGCAGCCACGTGTCATACGTTGTCAAGTGTGGGGAATTAGCTCAAATGGTTTTACTCGTAATGAGGATAAAAAGAAGGAATGAAACCTAAGGCAACAACTGTCTGAAACAACAACAACAACAACATCATCATCATCATCATCAAATAAAAATAAGTTAATCATTTTCACCTAGCTCTGGGAAGCCACGTGTCATACGTTGTCAAGTGTTGGGAATTAGCTCAAATGGTTTTACTGGTAATGAGGATAAAAAGAAGGAATGAAACCTAAGGCAACAACTGTCTGAAACAACAACAACAACAACAACATCATCATCATCATCATCAAATAAAAATAAGTTAATCATTTTCACCTAGCTCTGGGCAGCCACGTGTCATACGTTGTCAAGTGTGGGGAATTAGCTCAAATGGTTTTACTGGTAATGAGGATAAAAAGAAGGAATGAAACCTAAGGCAACAACTGTCTGAAACAACAACAACAACAACATCATCATCATCATCATCAAATAAAAATAAGTTAATCATTTTCACCTAGCTCTGGGCAGCCACGTGTCATACGTTGTCAAATGTGGGGAATTAGCTCAAATGGTAGAGCGCTCGTTTAGCATGCGAGAAGTAGCGGGATCGATACCTGCATTCTCCAATGGATGCTCTTTCTTTAATAAATGGTTCGAAAATGTTCAATCTGGTCTAACTTGGGAACAAAGATTTCATTCCAACAGCTGTAAAATAGTCTATTAAAAAAAACACACAGAAGCTGCCCCCTCTGAGGATCGAACTCAGGACCTTCAGATTATGAGACTGACGCGCTACCTACTGCGCTAAGGAGGCAGAGACACCTCGAGGTCGCCATTTATCAACCCTGTCCTACAAATTTCCAAAGCTGAGGGTAAACAAGCATACAACAACAGTCGCGAGCCAGGCAGGAGTCAAACCTACAATCTTCTGATGTGTAGTCAGACTATCCATTGTGCCACTGGCCCCTGTGTTCTGGAAGCACTGTTAACGCACACTCGGCAACAAGAAGAAAAACAGTGGTGGCAGCTATTGACTGCTGCAGTCAGCTGAGCTTGCCAGCCTTTTGCTGAATTGTGTATTGTCCTCAAGGAGCCACCCTCCCATCCTTCCTTCGATAGCTCAGCTGGTAGAGCGGAGGACTGTAGTGGAACACATTGGCATCCTTAGGTCGCTGGTTCAATTCCGGCTCGAAGGACAATACTTTTTTTTTTTTTTCTCCTACCTGGTTTTACTGGTAATGAGGATAAAAAGAAGGAATGAAACCTAAGGCAACAACTGTCTGAAACAACAACAACAACAACAACATCATCATCATCATCATCATCAAATAAAAATAAGTTAATCATTTTCACCTAGCTCTGGGCAGCCACGTGTCATACGTTGTCAAGTGTGGGGAATTAGCTCAAATGGTTTTACTGGTAATGAGGATAAAAAGAAGGAATGAAACCTAAGGCAACAACTGTCTGAAACAACAACAACAACAACATCATCATCATCATCATCAAATAAAAATAAGTTAATCATTTTCACCTAGCTCTGGGAAGCCACGTGTCATACGTTGTCAAGTGTTGGGAATTAGCTCAAATGGTTTTACTGGTAATGAGGATAAAAAGAAGGAATGAAACCTAAGGCAACAACTGTCTGAAACAACAACAACAACAACAACAACAACATCATCATCATCAAATAAAAATAAGTTAATCATTTTCACCTAGCTCTGGGCAGCCACGTGTCATACGTTGTCAAATGTGGGGAATTAGCTCAAATGGTAGAGCGCTCGTTTAGCATGCGAGAAGTAGCGGGATCGATACCTGCATTCTCCAATGGATGCTCTTTCTTTAATAAATGGTTCGAAAATGTTCAATCTGGTCTAACTTGGGAACAAAGATTTCATTCCAACAGCTGTAAAATAGTCTATTAAAAAAAACACACAGAAGCTGCCCCCTCTGAGGATCGAACTCAGGACCTTCAGATTATGAGACTGACGCGCTACCTACTGCGCTAAGGAGGCAGAGACACCTCGAGGTCGCCATTTATCAACCCTGTCCTACAAATTTCCAAAGCTGAGGGTAAACAAGCATACAACAACAGTCGCGAGCCAGGCAGGAGTCAAACCTACAATCTTCTGATGTGTAGTCAGACTATCCATTGTGCCACTGGCCCCTGTGTTCTGGAAGCACTGTAACGCACACTCGGCAACAAGAAGAAAAACAGTGGTGGCAGCTATTGACTGCTGCAGTCAGCTGAGCTTGCCAGCCTTTTGCTGAATTGTGTATTGTCCTCAAGGAGCCACCCTCCCATCCTTCCTTCGATAGCTCAGCTGGTAGAGCGGAGGACTGTAGTGGAACACATTGGCATCCTTAGGTCGCTGGTTCAATTCCGGCTCGAAGGACAATACTTTTTTTTTTTTTTCTCCTACCTGGTTTTACTGGTAATGAGGATAAAAAGAAGGAATGAAACCTAAGGCAACAACTGTCTGAAACAACAACAACAACAACAACATCATCATCATCATCATCATCAAATAAAAATAAGTTAATCATTTTCACCTAGCTCTGGGCAGCCACGTGTCATACGTTGTCAAGTGTGGGGAATTAGCTCAAATGGTTTTACTGGTAATGAGGATAAAAAGAAGGAATGAAACCTAAGGCAACAACTGTCTGAAACAACAACAACAACAACATCATCATCATCATCATCAAATAAAAATAAGTTAATCATTTTCACCTAGCTCTGGGAAGCCACGTGTCATACGTTGTCAAGTGTTGGGAATTAGCTCAAATGGTTTTACTGGTAATGAGGATAAAAAGAAGGAATGAAACCTAAGGCAACAACTGTCTGAAACAACAACAACAACAACAACAACATCATCATCATCATCATCATCAAATAAAAATAAGTTAATCATTTTCACCTAGCTCTGGGCAGCCACGTGTCATACGTTGTCAAATGTGGGGAATTAGCTCAAATGGTAGAGCGCTCGTTTAGCATGCGAGAAGTAGCGGGATCGATACCTGCATTCTCCAATGGATGCTCTTTCTTTAATAAATGGTTCGAAAATGTTCAATCTGGTCTAACTTGGGAACAAAGATTTCATTCCAACAGCTGTAAAATAGTCTATTAAAAAAAACACACAGAAGCTGCCCCCTCTGAGGATCGAACTCAGGACCTTCAGATTATGAGACTGACGCGCTACCTACTGCGCTAAGGAGGCAGAGACACCTCGAGGTCGCCATTTATCAACCCTGTCCTACAAATTTCCAAAGCTGAGGGTAAACAAGCATACAACAACAGTCGCGAGCCAGGCAGGAGTCAAACCTACAATCTTCTGATGTGTAGTCAGACTATCCATTGTGCCACTGGCCCCTGTGTTCTGGAAGCACTGTTAACGCACACTCGGCAACAAGAAGAAAAACAGTGGTGGCAGCTATTGACTGCTGCAGTCAGCTGAGCTTGCCAGCCTTTTGCTGAATTGTGTATTGTCCTCAAGGAGCCACCCTCCCATCCTTCCTTCGATAGCTCAGCTGGTAGAGCGGAGGACTGTAGTGGAACACATTGGCATCCTTAGGTCGCTGGTTCAATTCCGGCTCGAAGGACAATACTTTTTTTTTTTTTTCTCCTACCTGGTTTTACTGGTAATGAGGATAAAAAGAAGGAATGAAACCTAAGGCAACAACTGTCTGAAACAACAACAACAACAACAACATCATCATCATCATCATCATCAAATAAAAATAAGTTAATCATTTTCACCTAGCTCTGGGCAGCCACGTGTCATACGTTGTCAAGTGTGGGGAATTAGCTCAAATGGTTTTACTGGTAATGAGGATAAAAAGAAGGAATGAAACCTAAGGCAACAACTGTCTGAAACAACAACAACAACAACATCATCATCATCATCATCAAATAAAAATAAGTTAATCATTTTCACCTAGCTCTGGGAAGCCACGTGTCATACGTTGTCAAGTGTTGGGAATTAGCTCAAATGGTTTTACTGGTAATGAGGATAAAAAGAAGGAATGAAACCTAAGGCAACAACTGTCTGAAACAACAACAACAACAACAACAACAACATCATCATCATCAAATAAAAATAAGTTAATCATTTTCACCTAGCTCTGGGCAGCCACGTGTCATACGTTGTCAAATGTGGGGAATTAGCTCAAATGGTAGAGCGCTCGTTTAGCATGCGAGAAGTAGCGGGATCGATACCTGCATTCTCCAATGGATGCTCTTTCTTTAATAAATGGTTCGAAAATGTTCAATCTGGTCTAACTTGGGAACAAAGATTTCATTCCAACAGCTGTAAAATAGTCTATTAAAAAAAACACACAGAAGCTGCCCCCTCTGAGGATCGAACTCAGGACCTTCAGATTATGAGACTGACGCGCTACCTACTGCGCTAAGGAGGCAGAGACACCTCGAGGTCGCCATTTATCAACCCTGTCCTACAAATTTCCAAAGCTGAGGGTAAACAAGCATACAACAACAGTCGCGAGCCAGGCAGGAGTCAAACCTACAATCTTCTGATGTGTAGTCAGACTATCCATTGTGCCACTGGCCCCTGTGTTCTGGAAGCACTGTAACGCACACTCGGCAACAAGAAGAAAAACAGTGGTGGCAGCTATTGACTGCTGCAGTCAGCTGAGCTTGCCAGCCTTTTGCTGAATTGTGTATTGTCCTCAAGGAGCCACCCTCCCATCCTTCCTTCGATAGCTCAGCTGGTAGAGCGGAGGACTGTAGTGGAACACATTGGCATCCTTAGGTCGCTGGTTCAATTCCGGCTCGAAGGACAATACTTTTTTTTTTTTTTCTCCTACCTGGTTTTACTGGTAATGAGGATAAAAAGAAGGAATGAAACCTAAGGCAACAACTGTCTGAAACAACAACAACAACAACAACATCATCATCATCATCATCATCAAATAAAAATAAGTTAATCATTTTCACCTAGCTCTGGGCAGCCACGTGTCATACGTTGTCAAGTGTGGGGAATTAGCTCAAATGGTTTTACTGGTAATGAGGATAAAAAGAAGGAATGAAACCTAAGGCAACAACTGTCTGAAACAACAACAACAACAACATCATCATCATCATCATCAAATAAAAATAAGTTAATCATTTTCACCTAGCTCTGGGAAGCCACGTGTCATACGTTGTCAAGTGTTGGGAATTAGCTCAAATGGTTTTACTGGTAATGAGGATAAAAAGAAGGAATGAAACCTAAGGCAACAACTGTCTGAAACAACAACAACAACAACAACAACATCATCATCATCATCATCATCAAATAAAAATAAGTTAATCATTTTCACCTAGCTCTGGGCAGCCACGTGTCATACGTTGTCAAATGTGGGGAATTAGCTCAAATGGTAGAGCGCTCGTTTAGCATGCGAGAAGTAGCGGGATCGATACCTGCATTCTCCAATGGATGCTCTTTCTTTAATAAATGGTTCGAAAATGTTCAATCTGGTCTAACTTGGGAACAAAGATTTCATTCCAACAGCTGTAAAATAGTCTATTAAAAAAAACACACAGAAGCTGCCCCCTCTGAGGATCGAACTCAGGACCTTCAGATTATGAGACTGACGCGCTACCTACTGCGCTAAGGAGGCAGAGACACCTCGAGGTCGCCATTTATCAACCCTGTCCTACAAATTTCCAAAGCTGAGGGTAAACAAGCATACAACAACAGTCGCGAGCCAGGCAGGAGTCAAACCTACAATCTTCTGATGTGTAGTCAGACTATCCATTGTGCCACTGGCCCCTGTGTTCTGGAAGCACTGTTAACGCACACTCGGCAACAAGAAGAAAAACAGTGGTGGCAGCTATTGACTGCTGCAGTCAGCTGAGCTTGCCAGCCTTTTGCTGAATTGTGTATTGTCCTCAAGGAGCCACCCTCCCATCCTTCCTTCGATAGCTCAGCTGGTAGAGCGGAGGACTGTAGTGGAACACATTGGCATCCTTAGGTCGCTGGTTCAATTCCGGCTCGAAGGACAATACTTTTTTTTTTTTTTCTCCTACCTGGTTTTACTGGTAATGAGGATAAAAAGAAGGAATGAAACCTAAGGCAACAACTGTCTGAAACAACAACAACAACAACAACATCATCATCATCATCAAATAAAAATAAGTTAATCATTTTCACCTAGCTCTGGGAAGCCACGTGTCATACGTTGTCAAGTGTTGGGAATTAGCTCAAATGGTTTTACTGGTAATGAGGATAAAAAGAAGGAATGAAACCTAAGGCAACAACTGTCTGAAACAACAACAACAACAACAACAACAACATCATCATCATCAAATAAAAATAAGTTAATCATTTTCACCTAGCTCTGGGCAGCCACGTGTCATACGTTGTCAAATGTGGGGAATTAGCTCAAATGGTAGAGCGCTCGTTTAGCATGCGAGAAGTAGCGGGATCGATACCTGCATTCTCCAATGGATGCTCTTTCTTTAATAAATGGTTCGAAAATGTTCAATCTGGTCTAACTTGGGAACAAAGATTTCATTCCAACAGCTGTAAAATAGTCTATTAAAAAAAACACACAGAAGCTGCCCCCTCTGAGGATCGAACTCAGGACCTTCAGATTATGAGACTGACGCGCTACCTACTGCGCTAAGGAGGCAGAGACACCTCGAGGTCGCCATTTATCAACCCTGTCCTACAAATTTCCAAAGCTGAGGGTAAACAAGCATACAACAACAGTCGCGAGCCAGGCAGGAGTCAAACCTACAATCTTCTGATGTGTAGTCAGACTATCCATTGTGCCACTGGCCCCTGTGTTCTGGAAGCACTGTAACGCACACTCGGCAACAAGAAGAAAAACAGTGGTGGCAGCTATTGACTGCTGCAGTCAGCTGAGCTTGCCAGCCTTTTGCTGAATTGTGTATTGTCCTCAAGGAGCCACCCTCCCATCCTTCCTTCGATAGCTCAGCTGGTAGAGCGGAGGACTGTAGTGGAACACATTGGCATCCTTAGGTCGCTGGTTCAATTCCGGCTCGAAGGACAATACTTTTTTTTTTTTTTCTCCTACCTGGTTTTACTGGTAATGAGGATAAAAAGAAGGAATGAAACCTAAGGCAACAACTGTCTGAAACAACAACAACAACAACAACATCATCATCATCATCATCATCAAATAAAAATAAGTTAATCATTTTCACCTAGCTCTGGGCAGCCACGTGTCATACGTTGTCAAGTGTGGGGAATTAGCTCAAATGGTTTTACTGGTAATGAGGATAAAAAGAAGGAATGAAACCTAAGGCAACAACTGTCTGAAACAACAACAACAACAACATCATCATCATCATCATCAAATAAAAATAAGTTAATCATTTTCACCTAGCTCTGGGAAGCCACGTGTCATACGTTGTCAAGTGTTGGGAATTAGCTCAAATGGTTTTAGTGGTAATGAGGATAAAAAGAAGGAATGAAACCTAAGGCAACAACTGTCTGAAACAACAACAACAACAACAACAACAACATCATCATCATCATCATCATCAAATAAAAATAAGTTAATCATTTTCACCTAGCTCTGGGCAGCCACGTGTCATACGTTGTCAAGTGTGGGGAATTAGCTCAAATGGTTTTACTGGTAATGAGGATAAAAAGAAGGAATGAAACCTAAGGCAACAACTGTCTGAAACAACAACAACAACAACATCATCATCATCATCATCAAATAAAAATAAGTTAATCATTTTCACCTAGCTCTGGGAAGCCACGTGTCATACGTTGTCAAGTGTTGGGAATTAGCTCAAATGGTTTTACTGGTAATGAGGATAAAAAGAAGGAATGAAACCTAAGGCAACAACTGTCTGAAACAACAACAACAACAACAACATCATCATCATCATCATCAAATAAAAATAAGTTAATCATTTTCACCTAGCTCTGGGCAGCCACGTGTCATACGTTGTCAAGTGTGGGGAATTAGCTCAAATGGTTTTACTGGTAATGAGGATAAAAAGAAGGAATGAAACCTAAGGCAACAACTGTCTGAAACAACAACAACAACAACATCATCATCATCATCATCAAATAAAAATAAGTTAATCATTTTCACCTAGCTCTGGGCAGCCACGTGTCATACGTTGTCAAATGTGGGGAATTAGCTCAAATGGTAGAGCGCTCGTTTAGCATGCGAGAAGTAGCGGGATCGATACCTGCATTCTCCAATGGATGCTCTTTCTTTAATAAATGGTTCGAAAATGTTCAATCTGGTCTAACTTGGGAACAAAGATTTCATTCCAACAGCTGTAAAATAGTCTATTAAAAAAAACACACAGAAGCTGCCCCCTCTGAGGATCGAACTCAGGACCTTCAGATTATGAGACTGACGCGCTACCTACTGCGCTAAGGAGGCAGAGACACCTCGAGGTCGCCATTTATCAACCCTGTCCTACAAATTTCCAAAGCTGAGGGTAAACAAGCATACAACAACAGTCGCGAGCCAGGCAGGAGTCAAACCTACAATCTTCTGATGTGTAGTCAGACTATCCATTGTGCCACTGGCCCCTGTGTTCTGGAAGCACTGTTAACGCACACTCGGCAACAAGAAGAAAAACAGTGGTGGCAGCTATTGACTGCTGCAGTCAGCTGAGCTTGCCAGCCTTTTGCTGAATTGTGTATTGTCCTCAAGGAGCCACCCTCCCATCCTTCCTTCGATAGCTCAGCTGGTAGAGCGGAGGACTGTAGTGGAACACATTGGCATCCTTAGGTCGCTGGTTCAATTCCGGCTCGAAGGACAATACTTCTTTTTTTTTTTCTCCTACCTGGTTTTACTGGTAATGAGGATAAAAAGAAGGAATGAAACCTAAGGCAACAACTGTCTGAAACAACAACAACAACAACAACATCATCATCATCATCATCATCAAATAAAAATAAGTTAATCATTTTCACCTAGCTCTGGGCAGCCACGTGTCATACGTTGTCAAGTGTGGGGAATTAGCTCAAATGGTTTTACTGGTAATGAGGATAAAAAGAAGGAATGAAACCTAAGGCAACAACTGTCTGAAACAACAACAACAACAACATCATCATCATCATCATCAAATAAAAATAAGTTAATCATTTTCACCTAGCTCTGGGAAGCCACGTGTCATACGTTGTCAAGTGTTGGGAATTAGCTCAAATGGTTTTACTGGTAATGAGGATAAAAAGAAGGAATGAAACCTAAGGCAACAACTGTCTGAAACAACAACAACAACAACAACAACAACATCATCATCATCAAATAAAAATAAGTTAATCATTTTCACCTAGCTCTGGGCAGCCACGTGTCATACGTTGTCAAATGTGGGGAATTAGCTCAAATGGTAGAGCGCTCGTTTAGCATGCGAGAAGTAGCGGGATCGATACCTGCATTCTCCAATGGATGCTCTTTCTTTAATAAATGGTTCGAAAATGTTCAATCTGGTCTAACTTGGGAACAAAGATTTCATTCCAACAGCTGTAAAATAGTCTATTAAAAAAAACACACAGAAGCTGCCCCCTCTGAGGATCGAACTCAGGACCTTCAGATTATGAGACTGACGCGCTACCTACTGCGCTAAGGAGGCAGAGACACCTCGAGGTCGCCATTTATCAACCCTGTCCTACAAATTTCCAAAGCTGAGGGTAAACAAGCATACAACAACAGTCGCGAGCCAGGCAGGAGTCAAACCTACAATCTTCTGATGTGTAGTCAGACTATCCATTGTGCCACTGGCCCCTGTGTTCTGGAAGCACTGTAACGCACACTCGGCAACAAGAAGAAAAACAGTGGTGGCAGCTATTGACTGCTGCAGTCAGCTGAGCTTGCCAGCCTTTTGCTGAATTGTGTATTGTCCTCAAGGAGCCACCCTCCCATCCTTCCTTCGATAGCTCAGCTGGTAGAGCGGAGGACTGTAGTGGAACACATTGGCATCCTTAGGTCGCTGGTTCAATTCCGGCTCGAAGGACAATACTTTTTTTTTTTTTTCTCCTACCTGGTTTTACTGGTAATGAGGATAAAAAGAAGGAATGAAACCTAAGGCAACAACTGTCTGAAACAACAACAACAACAACAACATCATCATCATCATCATCATCAAATAAAAATAAGTTAATCATTTTCACCTAGCTCTGGGAAGCCACGTGTCATACGTTGTCAAGTGTTGGGAATTAGCTCAAATGGTTTTACTGGTAATGAGGATAAAAAGAAGGAATGAAACCTAAGGCAACAACTGTCTGAAACAACAACAACAACAACAACATCATCATCATCATCATCAAATAAAAATAAGTTAATCATTTTCACCTAGCTCTGGGCAGCCACGTGTCATACGTTGTCAAGTGTGGGGAATTAGCTCAAATGGTTTTACTGGTAATGAGGATAAAAAGAAGGAATGAAACCTAAGGCAACAACTGTCTGAAACAACAACAACAACAACATCATCATCATCATCATCAAATAAAAATAAGTTAATCATTTTCACCTAGCTCTGGGCAGCCACGTGTCATACGTTGTCAAATGTGGGGAATTAGCTCAAATGGTAGAGCGCTCGTTTAGCATGCGAGAAGTAGCGGGATCGATACCTGCATTCTCCAATGGATGCTCTTTCTTTAATAAATGGTTCGAAAATGTTCAATCTGGTCTAACTTGGGAACAAAGATTTCATTCCAACAGCTGTAAAATAGTCTATTAAAAAAAACACACAGAAGCTGCCCCCTCTGAGGATCGAACTCAGGACCTTCAGATTATGAGACTGACGCGCTACCTACTGCGCTAAGGAGGCAGAGACACCTCGAGGTCGCCATTTATCAACCCTGTCCTACAAATTTCCAAAGCTGAGGGTAAACAAGCATACAACAACAGTCGCGAGCCAGGCAGGAGTCAAACCTACAATCTTCTGATGTGTAGTCAGACTATCCATTGTGCCACTGGCCCCTGTGTTCTGGAAGCACTGTAACGCACACTCGGCAACAAGAAGAAAAACAGTGGTGGCAGCTATTGACTGCTGCAGTCAGCTGAGCTTGCCAGCCTTTTGCTGAATTGTGTATTGTCCTCAAGGAGCCACCCTCCCATCCTTCCTTCGATAGCTCAGCTGGTAGAGCGGAGGACTGTAGTGGAACACATTGGCATCCTTAGGTCGCTGGTTCAATTCCGGCTCGAAGGACAATACTTTTTTTTTTTTTTCTCCTACCTGGTTTTACTGGTAATGAGGATAAAAAGAAGGAATGAAACCTAAGGCAACAACTGTCTGAAACAACAACAACAACAACAACATCATCATCATCATCATCATCAAATAAAAATAAGTTAATCATTTTCACCTAGCTCTGGGAAGCCACGTGTCATACGTTGTCAAGTGTTGGGAATTAGCTCAAATGGTTTTACTGGTAATGAGGATAAAAAGAAGGAATGAAACCTAAGGCAACAACTGTCTGAAACAACAACAACAACAACAACATCATCATCATCATCATCAAATAAAAATAAGTTAATCATTTTCACCTAGCTCTGGGCAGCCACGTGTCATACGTTGTCAAGTGTGGGGAATTAGCTCAAATGGTTTTACTGGTAATGAGGATAAAAAGAAGGAATGAAACCTAAGGCAACAACTGTCTGAAACAACAACAACAACAACATCATCATCATCATCATCAAATAAAAATAAGTTAATCATTTTCACCTAGCTCTGGGCAGCCACGTGTCATACGTTGTCAAATGTGGGGAATTAGCTCAAATGGTAGAGCGCTCGTTTAGCATGCGAGAAGTAGCGGGATCGATACCTGCATTCTCCAATGGATGCTCTTTCTTTAATAAATGGTTCGAAAATGTTCAATCTGGTCTAACTTGGGAACAAAGATTTCATTCCAACAGCTTTAAAATAGTCTATTAAAAAAAACACACAGAAGCTGCCCCCTCGGAGGATCGAACTCAGGACCTTCAGATTATGAGACTGACGCGCTACCTACTGCGCTAAGGAGGCAGAGACACCTCGAGGTCGCCATTTATCAACCCTGTCCTACAAATTTCCAAAGCTGAGGGTAAACAAGCATACAACAACAGTCGCGAGCCAGGCAGGAGTCAAACCTACAATCTTCTGATGTGTAGTCAGACTATCCATTGTGCCACTGGCCCCTGTGTTCTGGAAGCACTGTTAACGCACACTCGGCAACAAGAAGAAAAACAGTGGTGGCAGCTATTGACTGCTGCAGTCAGCTGAGCTTGCCAGCCTTTTGCTGAATTGTGTATTGTCCTCAAGGAGCCACCCTCCCATCCTTCCTTCGATAGCTCAGCTGGTAGAGCGGAGGACTGTAGTGGAACACATTGGCATCCTTAGGTCGCTGGTTCAATTCCGGCTCGAAGGACAATACTTCTTTTTTTTTTTTCTCCTACCTGGTTTTACTGGTAATGAGGATAAAAAGAAGGAATGAAACCTAAGGCAACAACTGTCTGAAACAACAACAACAACAACAACATCATCATCATCATCATCATCAAATAAAAATAAGTTAATCATTTTCACCTAGCTCTGGGCAGCCACGTGTCATACGTTGTCAAGTGTGGGGAATTAGCTCAAATGGTTTTACTGGTAATGAGGATAAAAAGAAGGAATGAAACCTAAGGCAACAACTGTCTGAAACAACAACAACAACAACATCATCATCATCATCATCAAATAAAAATAAGTTAATCATTTTCACCTAGCTCTGGGAAGCCACGTGTCATACGTTGTCAAGTGTTGGGAATTAGCTCAAATGGTTTTACTGGTAATGAGGATAAAAAGAAGGAATGAAACCTAAGGCAACAACTGTCTGAAACAACAACAACAACAACAACAACAACATCATCATCATCAAATAAAAATAAGTTAATCATTTTCACCTAGCTCTGGGCAGCCACGTGTCATACGTTGTCAAATGTGGGGAATTAGCTCAAATGGTAGAGCGCTCGTTTAGCATGCGAGAAGTAGCGGGATCGATACCTGCATTCTCCAATGGATGCTCTTTCTTTAATAAATGGTTCGAAAATGTTCAATCTGGTCTAACTTGGGAACAAAGATTTCATTCCAACAGCTGTAAAATAGTCTATTAAAAAAAACACACAGAAGCTGCCCCCTCTGAGGATCGAACTCAGGACCTTCAGATTATGAGACTGACGCGCTACCTACTGCGCTAAGGAGGCAGAGACACCTCGAGGTCGCCATTTATCAACCCTGTCCTACAAATTTCCAAAGCTGAGGGTAAACAAGCATACAACAACAGTCGCGAGCCAGGCAGGAGTCAAACCTACAATCTTCTGATGTGTAGTCAGACTATCCATTGTGCCACTGGCCCCTGTGTTCTGGAAGCACTGTAACGCACACTCGGCAACAAGAAGAAAAACAGTGGTGGCAGCTATTGACTGCTGCAGTCAGCTGAGCTTGCCAGCCTTTTGCTGAATTGTGTATTGTCCTCAAGGAGCCACCCTCCCATCCTTCCTTCGATAGCTCAGCTGGTAGAGCGGAGGACTGTAGTGGAACACATTGGCATCCTTAGGTCGCTGGTTCAATTCCGGCTCGAAGGACAATACTTTTTTTTTTTTTTCTCCTACCTGGTTTTACTGGTAATGAGGATAAAAAGAAGGAATGAAACCTAAGGCAACAACTGTCTGAAACAACAACAACAACAACAACATCATCATCATCATCATCATCAAATAAAAATAAGTTAATCATTTTCACCTAGCTCTGGGCAGCCACGTGTCATACGTTGTCAAGTGTGGGGAATTAGCTCAAATGGTTTTACTGGTAATGAGGATAAAAAGAAGGAATGAAACCTAAGGCAACAACTGTCTGAAACAACAACAACAACAACATCATCATCATCATCATCATCAAATAAAAATAAGTTAATCATTTTCACCTAGCTCTGGGAAGCCACGTGTCATACGTTGTCAAGTGTTGGGAATTAGCTCAAATGGTTTTACTGGTAATGAGGATAAAAAGAAGGAATGAAACCTAAGGCAACAACTGTCTGAAACAACAACAACAACAACAACAACATCATCATCATCATCATCATCAAATAAAAATAAGTTAATCATTTTCACCTAGCTCTGGGCAGCCACGTGTCATACGTTGTCAAATGTGGGGAATTAGCTCAAATGGTAGAGCGCTCGTTTAGCATGCGAGAAGTAGCGGGATCGATACCTGCATTCTCCAATGGATGCTCTTTCTTTAATAAATGGTTCGAAAATGTTCAATCTGGTCTAACTTGGGAACAAAGATTTCATTCCAACAGCTGTAAAATAGTCTATTAAAAAAAACACACAGAAGCTGCCCCCTCTGAGGATCGAACTCAGGACCTTCAGATTATGAGACTGACGCGCTACCTACTGCGCTAAGGAGGCAGAGACACCTCGAGGTCGCCATTTATCAACCCTGTCCTACAAATTTCCAAAGCTGAGGGTAAACAAGCATACAACAACAGTCGCGAGCCAGGCAGGAGTCAAACCTACAATCTTCTGATGTGTAGTCAGACTATCCATTGTGCCACTGGCCCCTGTGTTCTGGAAGCACTGTTAACGCACACTCGGCAACAAGAAGAAAAACAGTGGTGGCAGCTATTGACTGCTGCAGTCAGCTGAGCTTGCCAGCCTTTTGCTGAATTGTGTATTGTCCTCAAGGAGCCACCCTCCCATCCTTCCTTCGATAGCTCAGCTGGTAGAGCGGAGGACTGTAGTGGAACACATTGGCATCCTTAGGTCGCTGGTTCAATTCCGGCTCGAAGGACAATACTTTTTTTTTTTTTTCTCCTACCTGGTTTTACTGGTAATGAGGATAAAAAGAAGGAATGAAACCTAAGGCAACAACTGTCTGAAACAACAACAACAACAACAACATCATCATCATCATCATCATCATCAAATAAAAATAAGTTAATCATTTTCACCTAGCTCTGGGCAGCCACGTGTCATACGTTGTCAAGTGTGGGGAATTAGCTCAAATGGTTTTACTGGTAATGAGGATAAAAAGAAGGAATGAAACCTAAGGCAACAACTGTCTGAAACAACAACAACAACAACATCATCATCATCATCATCAAATAAAAATAAGTTAATCATTTTCACCTAGCTCTGGGAAGCCACGTGTCATACGTTGTCAAGTGTTGGGAATTAGCTCAAATGGTTTTACTGGTAATGAGGATAAAAAGAAGGAATGAAACCTAAGGCAACAACTGTCTGAAACAACAACAACAACAACAACAACAACATCATCATCATCATCATCAAATAAAAATAAGTTAATCATTTTCACCTAGCTCTGGGCAGCCACGTGTCATACGTTGTCAAATGTGGGGAATTAGCTCAAATGGTAGAGCGCTCGTTTAGCATGCGAGAAGTAGCGGGATCGATACCTGCATTCTCCAATGGATGCTCTTTCTTTAATAAATGGTTCGAAAATGTTCAATCTGGTCTAACTTGGGAACAAAGATTTCATTCCAACAGCTGTAAAATAGTCTATTAAAAAAAACACACAGAAGCTGCCCCCTCTGAGGATCGAACTCAGGACCTTCAGATTATGAGACTGACGCGCTACCTACTGCGCTAAGGAGGCAGAGACACCTCGAGGTCGCCATTTATCAACCCTGTCCTACAAATTTCCAAAGCTGAGGGTAAACAAGCATACAACAACAGTCGCGAGCCAGGCAGGAGTCAAACCTACAATCTTCTGATGTGTAGTCAGACTATCCATTGTGCCACTGGCCCCTGTGTTCTGGAAGCACTGTTAACGCACACTCGGCAACAAGAAGAAAAACAGTGGTGGCAGCTATTGACTGCTGCAGTCAGCTGAGCTTGCCAGCCTTTTGCTGAATTGTGTATTGTCCTCAAGGAGCCACCCTCTCATCCTTCCTTCGATAGCTCAGCTGGTAGAGCGGAGGACTGTAGTGGAACACATTGGCATCCTTAGGTCGCTGGTTCAATTGCGGCTCGAAGGACAATACTTTTTTTTTTTTTTCTCCTACCTGGTTTTACTGGTAATGAGGATAAAAAGAAGGAATGAAACCTAAGGCAACAACTGTCTGAAACAACAACAACAACAACAACATCATCATCATCATCATCATCATCAAATAAAAATAAGTTAATCATTTTCACCTAGCTCTGGGCAGCCACGTGTCATACGTTGTCAAGTGTGGGGAATTAGCTCAAATGGTTTTACTGGTAATGAGGATAAAAAGAAGGAATGAAACCTAAGGCAACAACTGTCTGAAACAACAACAACAACAACATCATCATCATCATCATCAAATAAAAATAAGTTAATCATTTTCACCTAGCTCTGGGAAGCCACGTGTCATACGTTGTCAAGTGTTGGGAATTAGCTCAAATGGTTTTACTGGTAATGAGGATAAAAAGAAGGAATGAAACCTAAGGCAACAACTGTCTGAAACAACAACAACAACAACAACAACAACATCATCATCATCATCATCAAATAAAAATAAGTTAATCATTTTCACCTAGCTCTGGGCAGCCACGTGTCATACGTTGTCAAATGTGGGGAATTAGCTCAAATGGTAGAGCGCTCGTTTAGCATGCGAGAAGTAGCGGGATCGATACCTGCATTCTCCAATGGATGCTCTTTCTTTAATAAATGGTTCGAAAATGTTCAATCTGGTCTAACTTGGGAACAAAGATTTCATTCCAACAGCTGTAAAATAGTCTATTAAAAAAAACACACAGAAGCTGCCCCCTCTGAGGATCGAACTCAGGACCTTCAGATTATGAGACTGACGCGCTACCTACTGCGCTAAGGAGGCAGAGACACCTCGAGGTCGCCATTTATCAACCCTGTCCTACAAATTTCCAAAGCTGAGGGTAAACAAGCATACAACAACAGTCGCGAGCCAGGCAGGAGTCAAACCTACAATCTTCTGATGTGTAGTCAGACTATCCATTGTGCCACTGGCCCCTGTGTTCTGGAAGCACTGTTAACGCACACTCGGCAACAAGAAGAAAAACAGTGGTGGCAGCTATTGACTGCTGCAGTCAGCTGAGCTTGCCAGCCTTTTGCTGAATTGTGTATTGTCCTCAAGGAGCCACCCTCTCATCCTTCCTTCGATAGCTCAGCTGGTAGAGCGGAGGACTGTAGTGGAACACATTGGCATCCTTAGGTCGCTGGTTCAATTCCGGCTCGAAGGACAATACTTTTTTTTTTTTTTCTCCTACCTGGTTTTACTGGTAATGAGGATAAAAAGAAGGAATGAAACCTAAGGCAACAACTGTCTGAAACAACAACAACAACAACAACATCATCATCATCATCATCATCAAATAAAAATAAGTTAATCATTTTCACCTAGCTCTGGGCAGCCACGTGTCATACGTTGTCAAGTGTGGGGAATTAGCTCAAATGGTTTTACTGGTAATGAGGATAAAAAGAAGGAATGAAACCTAAGGCAACAACTGTCTGAAACAACAACAACAACAACATCATCATCATCATCATCAAATAAAAATAAGTTAATCATTTTCACCTAGCTCTGGGCAGCCACGTGTCATACGTTGTCAAATGTGGGGAATTAGCTCAAATGGTAGAGCGCTCGTTTAGCATGCGAGAAGTAGCGGGATCGATACCTGCATTCTCCAATGGATGCTCTTTCTTTAATAAATGGTTCGAAAATGTTCAATCTGGTCTAACTTGGGAACAAAGATTTCATTCCAACAGCTGTAAAATAGTCTATTAAAAAAAACACACAGAAGCTGCCCCCTCTGAGGATCGAACTCAGGACCTTCAGATTATGAGACTGACGCGCTACCTACTGCGCTAAGGAGGCAGAGACACCTCGAGGTCGCCATTTATCAACCCTGTCCTACAAATTTCCAAAGCTGAGGGTAAACAAGCATACAACAACAGTCGCGAGCCAGGCAGGAGTCAAACCTACAATCTTCTGATGTGTAGTCAGACTATCCATTGTGCCACTGGCCCCTGTGTTCTGGAAGCACTGTTAACGCACACTCGGCAACAAGAAGAAAAACAGTGGTGGCAGCTATTGACTGCTGCAGTCAGCTGAGCTTGCCAGCCTTTTGCTGAATTGTGTATTGTCCTCAAGGAGCCACCCTCTCATCCTTCCTTCGATAGCTCAGCTGGTAGAGCGGAGGATTGTAGTGGAACACATTGGCATCCTTAGGTCGCTGGTTCAATTCCGGCTCGAAGGACAATACTTTTTTTTTTTTTTCTCCTACCTGGTTTTACTGGTAATGAGGATAAAAAGAAGGAATGAAACCTAAGGCAACAACTGTCTGAAACAACAACAACAACAACAACATCATCATCATCATCATCATCAAATAAAAATAAGTTAATCATTTTCACCTAGCTCTGGGCAGCCACGTGTCATACGTTGTCAAGTGTGGGGAATTAGCTCAAATGGTTTTACTGGTAATGAGGATAAAAAGAAGGAATGAAACCTAAGGCAACAACTGTCTGAAACAACAACAACAACAACATCATCATCATCATCATCAAATAAAAATAAGTTAATCATTTTCACCTAGCTCTGGGCAGCCACGTGTCATACGTTGTCAAATGTGGGGAATTAGCTCAAATGGTAGAGCGCTCGTTTAGCATGCGAGAAGTAGCGGGATCGATACCTGCATTCTCCAATGGATGCTCTTTCTTTAATAAATGGTTCGAAAATGTTCAATCTGGTCTAACTTGGGAACAAAGATTTCATTCCAACAGCTGTAAAATAGTCTATTAAAAAAAACACACAGAAGCTGCCCCCTCTGAGGATCGAACTCAGGACCTTCAGATTATGAGACTGACGCGCTACCTACTGCGCTAAGGAGGCAGAGACACCTCGAGGTCGCCATTTATCAACCCTGTCCTACAAATTTCCAAAGCTGAGGGTAAACAAGCATACAACAACAGTCGCGAGCCAGGCAGGAGTCAAACCTACAATCTTCTGATGTGTAGTCAGACTATCCATTGTGCCACTGGCCCCTGTGTTCTGGAAGCACTGTTAATGCACACTCGGCAACAAGAAGAAAAACAGTGGTGGCAGCTATTGACTGCTGCAGTCAGCTGAGCTTGCCAGCCTTTTGCTGAATTGTGTATTGTCCTCAAGGAGCCACCCTCCCATCCTTCCTTCGATAGCTCAGCTGGTAGAGCGGAGGACTGTAGTGGAACACATTGGCATCCTTAGGTCGCTGGTTCAATTCCGGCTCGAAGGACAATACTTTTTTTTTTTTTTCTCCTACCTGGTTTTACTGGTAATGAGGATAAAAAGAAGGAATGAAACCTAAGGCAACAACTGTCTGAAACAACAACAACAACAACAACATCATCATCATCATCATCAAATAAAAATAAGTTAATCATTTTCACCTAGCTCTGGGCAGCCACGTGTCATACGTTGTCAAGTGTGGGGAATTAGCTCAAATGGTTTTACTGGTAATGAGGATAAAAAGAAGGAATGAAACCTAAGGCAACAACTGTCTGAAACAACAACAACAACAACATCATCATCATCATCATCAAATAAAAATAAGTTAATCATTTTCACCTAGCTCTGGGCAGCCACGTGTCATACGTTGTCAAATGTGGGGAATTAGCTCAAATGGTAGAGCGCTCGTTTAGCATGCGAGAAGTAGCGGGATCGATACCTGCATTCTCCAATGGATGCTCTTTCTTTAATAAATGGTTCGAAAATGTTCAATCTGGTCTAACTTGGGAACAAAGATTTCATTCCAACAGCTGTAAAATAGTCTATTAAAAAAAACACACAGAAGCTGCCCCCTCTGAGGATCGAACTCAGGACCTTCAGATTATGAGACTGACGCGCTACCTACTGCGCTAAGGAGGCAGAGACACCTCGAGGTCGCCATTTATCAACCCTGTCCTACAAATTTCCAAAGCTGAGGGTAAACAAGCATACAACAACAGTCGCGAGCCAGGCAGGAGTCAAACCTACAATCTTCTGATGTGTAGTCAGACTATCCATTGTGCCACTGGCCCCTGTGTTCTGGAAGCACTGTTAACGCACACTCGGCAACAAGAAGAAAAACAGTGGTGGCAGCTATTGACTGCTGCAGTCAGCTGAGCTTGCCAGCCTTTTGCTGAATTGTGTATTGTCCTCAAGGAGCCACCCTCCCATCCTTCCTTCGATAGCTCAGCTGGTAGAGCGGAGGACTGTAGTGGAACACATTGGCATCCTTAGGTCGCTGGTTCAATTCCGGCTCGAAGGACAATACTTTTTTTTTTTTTTCTCCTACCTGGTTTTACTGGTAATGAGGATAAAAAGAAGGAATGAAACCTAAGGCAACAACTGTCTGAAACAACAACAACAACAACAACATCATCATCATCATCATCATCAAATAAAAATAAGTTAATCATTTTCACCTAGCTCTGGGCAGCCACGTGTCATACGTTGTCAAGTGTGGGGAATTAGCTCAAATGGTTTTACTGGTAATGAGGATAAAAAGAAGGAATGAAACCTAAGGCAACAACTGTCTGAAACAACAACAACAACAACATCATCATCATCATCATCAAATAAAAATAAGTTAATCATTTTCACCTAGCTCTGGGAAGCCACGTGTCATACGTTGTCAAGTGTTGGGAATTAGCTCAAATGGTTTTACTGGTAATGAGGATAAAAAGAAGGAATGAAACCTAAGGCAACAACTGTCTGAAACAACAACAACAACAACAACAACAACATCATCATCATCATCATCATCAAATAAAAATAAGTTAATCATTTTCACCTAGCTCTGGGCAGCCACGTGTCATACGTTGTCAAATGTGGGGAATTAGCTCAAATGGTAGAGCGCTCGTTTAGCATGCGAGAAGTAGCGGGATCGATACCTGCATTCTCCAATGGATGCTCTTTCTTTAATAAATGGTTCGAAAATGTTCAATCTGGTCTAACTTGGGAACAAAGATTTCATTCCAACAGCTGTAAAATAGTCTATTAAAAAAAACACACAGAAGCTGCCCCCTCTGAGGATCGAACTCAGGACCTTCAGATTATGAGACTGACGCGCTACCTACTGCGCTAAGGAGGCAGAGACACCTCGAGGTCGCCATTTATCAACCCTGTCCTACAAATTTCCAAAGCTGAGGGTAAACAAGCATACAACAACAGTCGCGAGCCAGGCAGGAGTCAAACCTACAATCTTCTGATGTGTAGTCAGACTATCCATTGTGCCACTGGCCCCTGTGTTCTGGAAGCACTGTTAACGCACACTCGGCAACAAGAAGAAAAACAGTGGTGGCAGCTATTGACTGCTGCAGTCAGCTGAGCTTGCCAGCCTTTTGCTGAATTGTGTATTGTCCTCAAGGAGCCACCCTCCCATCCTTCCTTCGATAGCTCAGCTGGTAGAGCGGAGGACTGTAGTGGAACACATTGGCATCCTTAGGTCGCTGGTTCAATTCCGGCTCGAAGGACAATACTTTTTTTTTTTTTTCTCCTACCTGGTTTTACTGGTAATGAGGATAAAAAGAAGGAATGAAACCTAAGGCAACAACTGTCTGAAACAACAACAACAACAACAACATCATCATCATCATCATCAAATAAAAATAAGTTAATCATTTTCACCTAGCTCTGGGCAGCCACGTGTCATACGTTGTCAAGTGTGGGGAATTAGCTCAAATGGTTTTACTGGTAATGAGGATAAAAAGAAGGAATGAAACCTAAGGCAACAACTGTCTGAAACAACAACAACAACAACATCATCATCATCATCATCAAATAAAAATAAGTTAATCATTTTCACCTAGCTCTGGGAAGCCACGTGTCATACGTTGTCAAGTGTTGGGAATTAGCTCAAATGGTTTTACTGGTAATGAGGATAAAAAGAAGGAATGAAACCTAAGGCAACAACTGTCTGAAACAACAACAACAACAACAACAACAACAACAACAACAACATCATCATCATCATCATCATCAAATAAAAATAAGTTAATCATTTTCACCTAGCTCTGGGCAGCCACGTGTCATACGTTGTCAAATGTGGGGAATTAGCTCAAATGGTAGAGCGCTCGTTTAGCATGCGAGAAGTAGCGGGATCGATACCTGCATTCTCCAATGGATGCTCTTTCTTTAATAAATGGTTCGAAAATGTTCAATCTGGTCTAACTTGGGAACAAAGATTTCATTCCAACAGCTGTAAAATAGTCTATTAAAAAAAACACACAGAAGCTGCCCCCTCTGAGGATCGAACTCAGGACCTTCAGATTATGAGACTGACGCGCTACCTACTGCGCTAAGGAGGCAGAGACACCTCGAGGTCGCCATTTATCAACCCTGTCCTACAAATTTCCAAAGCTGAGGGTAAACAAGCATACAACAACAGTCGCGAGCCAGGCAGGAGTCAAACCTACAATCTTCTGATGTGTAGTCAGACTATCCATTGTGCCACTGGCCCCTGTGTTCTGGAAGCACTGTTAACGCACACTCGGCAACAAGAAGAAAAACAGTGGTGGCAGCTATTGACTGCTGCAGTCAGCTGAGCTTGCCAGCCTTTTGCTGAATTGTGTATTGTCCTCAAGGAGCCACCCTCCCATCCTTCCTTCGATAGCTCAGCTGGTAGAGCAGAGGACTGTAGTGGAACACATTGGCATCCTTAGGTCGCTGGTTCAATTCCGGCTCGAAGGACAATACTTTTTTTTTTTTTTCTCCTACCTGGTTTTACTGGTAATGAGGATAAAAAGAAGGAATGAAACCTAAGGCAACAACTGTCTGAAACAACAACAACAACAACAACATCATCATCATCATCATCATCAAATAAAAATAAGTTAATCATTTTCACCTAGCTCTGGGCAGCCACGTGTCATACGTTGTCAAGTGTGGGGAATTAGCTCAAATGGTTTTACTGGTAATGAGGATAAAAAGAAGGAATGAAACCTAAGGCAACAACTGTCTGAAACAACAACAACAACAACATCATCATCATCATCATCAAATAAAAATAAGTTAATCATTTTCACCTAGCTCTGGGAAGCCACGTGTCATACGTTGTCAAGTGTTGGGAATTAGCTCAAATGGTTTTACTGGTAATGAGGATAAAAAGAAGGAATGAAACCTAAGGCAACAACTGTCTGAAACAACAACAACAACAACAACAACAACAACATCATCATCATCATCATCATCAAATAAAAATAAGTTAATCATTTTCACCTAGCTCTGGGCAGCCACGTGTCATACGTTGTCAAATGTGGGGAATTAGCTCAAATGGTAGAGCGCTCGTTTAGCATGCGAGAAGTAGCGGGATCGATACCTGCATTCTCCAATGGATGCTCTTTCTTTAATAAATGGTTCGAAAATGTTCAATCTGGTCTAACTTGGGAACAAAGATTTCATTCCAACAGCTGTAAAATAGTCTATTAAAAAAAACACACAGAAGCTGCCCCCTCTGAGGATCGAACTCAGGACCTTCAGATTATGAGACTGACGCGCTACCTACTGCGCTAAGGAGGCAGAGACACCTCGAGGTCGCCATTTATCAACCCTGTCCTACAAATTTCCAAAGCTGAGGGTAAACAAGCATACAACAACAGTCGCGAGCCAGGCAGGAGTCAAACCTACAATCTTCTGATGTGTAGTCAGACTATCCATTGTGCCACTGGCCCCTGTGTTCTGGAAGCACTGTTAACGCACACTCGGCAACAAGAAGAAAAACAGTGGTGGCAGCTATTGACTGCTGCAGTCAGCTGAGCTTGCCAGCCTTTTGCTGAATTGTGTATTGTCCTCAAGGAGCCACCCTCCCATCCTTCCTTCGATAGCTCAGCTGGTAGAGCGGAGGACTGTAGTGGAACACATTGGCATCCTTAGGTCGCTGGTTCAATTCCGGCTCGAAGGACAATACTTTTTTTTTTTTTTCTCCTACCTGGTTTTACTGGTAATGAGGATAAAAAGAAGGAATGAAACCTAAGGCAACAACTGTCTGAAACAACAACAACAACAACAACATCATCATCATCATCATCATCAAATAAAAATAAGTTAATCATTTTCACCTAGCTCTGGGCAGCCACGTGTCATACGTTGTCAAGTGTGGGGAATTAGCTCAAATGGTTTTACTGGTAATGAGGATAAAAAGAAGGAATGAAACCTAAGGCAACAACTGTCTGAAACAACAACAACAACAACATCATCATCATCATCATCAAATAAAAATAAGTTAATCATTTTCACCTAGCTCTGGGAAGCCACGTGTCATACGTTGTCAAGTGTTGGGAATTAGCTCAAATGGTTTTACTGGTAATGAGGATAAAAAGAAGGAATGAAACCTAAGGCAACAACTGTCTGAAACAACAACAACAACAACAACAACAACAACAACAACATCATCATCATCATCATCATCAAATAAAAATAAGTTAATCATTTTCACCTAGCTCTGGGCAGCCACGTGTCATACGTTGTCAAATGTGGGGAATTAGCTCAAATGGTAGAGCGCTCGTTTAGCATGCGAGAAGTAGCGGGATCGATACCTGCATTCTCCAATGGATGCTCTTTCTTTAATAAATGGTTCGAAAATGTTCAATCTGGTCTAACTTGGGAACAAAGATTTCATTCCAACAGCTGTAAAATAGTCTATTAAAAAAAACACACAGAAGCTGCCCCCTCTGAGGATCGAACTCAGGACCTTCAGATTATGAGACTGACGCGCTACCTACTGCGCTAAGGAGGCAGAGACACCTCGAGGTCGCCATTTATCAACCCTGTCCTACAAATTTCCAAAGCTGAGGGTAAACAAGCATACAACAACAGTCGCGAGCCAGGCAGGAGTCAAACCTACAATCTTCTGATGTGTAGTCAGACTATCCATTGTGCCACTGGCCCCTGTGTTCTGGAAGCACTGTTAACGCACACTCGGCAACAAGAAGAAAAACAGTGGTGGCAGCTATTGACTGCTGCAGTCAGCTGAGCTTGCCAGCCTTTTGCTGAATTGTGTATTGTCCTCAAGGAGCCACCCTCCCATCCTTCCTTCGATAGCTCAGCTGGTAGAGCGGAGGACTGTAGTGGAACACATTGGCATCCTTAGGTCGCTGGTTCAATTCCGGCTCGAAGGACAATACTTTTTTTTTTTTTTCTCCTACCTGGTTTTACTGGTAATGAGGATAAAAAGAAGGAATGAAACCTAAGGCAACAACTGTCTGAAACAACAACAACAACAACAACATCATCATCATCATCATCATCAAATAAAAATAAGTTAATCATTTTCACCTAGCTCTGGGCAGCCACGTGTCATACGTTGTCAAGTGTGGGGAATTAGCTCAAATGGTTTTACTGGTAATGAGGATAAAAAGAAGGAATGAAACCTAAGGCAACAACTGTCTGAAACAACAACAACAACAACATCATCATCATCATCATCAAATAAAAATAAGTTAATCATTTTCACCTAGCTCTGGGAAGCCACGTGTCATACGTTGTCAAGTGTTGGGAATTAGCTCAAATGGTTTTACTGGTAATGAGGATAAAAAGAAGGAATGAAACCTAAGGCAACAACTGTCTGAAACAACAACAACAACAACAACAACAACAACAACATCATCATCATCATCATCATCAAATAAAAATAAGTTAATCATTTTCACCTAGCTCTGGGCAGCCACGTGTCATACGTTGTCAAATGTGGGGAATTAGCTCAAATGGTAGAGCGCTCGTTTAGCATGCGAGAAGTAGCGGGATCGATACCTGCATTCTCCAATGGATGCTCTTTCTTTAATAAATGGTTCGAAAATGTTCAATCTGGTCTAACTTGGGAACAAAGATTTCATTCCAACAGCTGTAAAATAGTCTATTAAAAAAAACACACAGAAGCTGCCCCCTCTGAGGATCGAACTCAGGACCTTCAGATTATGAGACTGACGCGCTACCTACTGCGCTAAGGAGGCAGAGACACCTCGAGGTCGCCATTTATCAACCCTGTCCTACAAATTTCCAAAGCTGAGGGTAAACAAGCATACAACAACAGTCGCGAGCCAGGCAGGAGTCAAACCTACAATCTTCTGATGTGTAGTCAGACTATCCATTGTGCCACTGGCCCCTGTGTTCTGGAAGCACTGTTAACGCACACTCGGCAACAAGAAGAAAAACAGTGGTGGCAGCTATTGACTGCTGCAGTCAGCTGAGCTTGCCAGCCTTTTGCTGAATTGTGTATTGTCCTCAAGGAGCCACCCTCCCATCCTTCCTTCGATAGCTCAGCTGGTAGAGCAGAGGACTGTAGTGGAACACATTGGCATCCTTAGGTCGCTGGTTCAATTCCGGCTCGAAGGACAATACTTTTTTTTTTTTTTCTCCTACCTGGTTTTACTGGTAATGAGGATAAAAAGAAGGAATGAAACCTAAGGCAACAACTGTCTGAAACAACAACAACAACAACAACATCATCATCATCATCATCATCAAATAAAAATAAGTTAATCATTTTCACCTAGCTCTGGGCAGCCACGTGTCATACGTTGTCAAGTGTGGGGAATTAGCTCAAATGGTTTTACTGGTAATGAGGATAAAAAGAAGGAATGAAACCTAAGGCAACAACTGTCTGAAACAACAACAACAACAACATCATCATCATCATCATCAAATAAAAATAAGTTAATCATTTTCACCTAGCTCTGGGAAGCCACGTGTCATACGTTGTCAAGTGTTGGGAATTAGCTCAAATGGTTTTACTGGTAATGAGGATAAAAAGAAGGAATGAAACCTAAGGCAACAACTGTCTGAAACAACAACAACAACAACAACAACATCATCA